>NW_020185338.1:1898190-1899169 GCF_003031525.2 Neophocaena asiaeorientalis asiaeorientalis | reverse complement strand
GGAGGCCCGGGAATGGGACCTGGAGGGGGGCTGGGGCTGGGGTCCAGATTCGAGGGGGAAGGCGTGGAAGAGAGAGGTGAGGAAAAGCAGGGGCTGTGGTGGTTGGGGTCTGGCAGAATGGGGGCGTGGAGGAGGGAGACCCGGGAGAAAGGGAGGGAGGGAGGGAGGCAGAGACTGGGAGCCCCACAGACCCTCAGGAATAGGGCCTAGAAAGGGCAGTGACCCTGGGGACGGTCACAGGCCAGGCCGGACTAGTGGGCCTGGGGTATGAGGTGGGTGTGACGGGGAGGCCTGCCTGAGCTTGCCCTGCCATCTCAGGTTTCTGGGAGATCCCTCTGGGCCTGGCTTGGCCTGTGCCCCTTAGCAGGCAGCCTTCGCCCCACCCAGTTCGAGGTGGGTGGAGACTCATCCCTCTCAGGCAGGCTCAGCACCTGCCCAGGGCTCCATCAATGTCTGTTCAGGCGAGTTGGATTGAACCGGGCAAGGACTGCCAGCTCAGATGTCAGCTACCTTGCCCTCTGAGGAGGATGCAGAGTCCGCAGGGGGGTTTCCTTGTCTTGGCCTTGCAGACAGAGCTGAGGGCAGGCGTCCAAACTGTGCCTTCTTTCAGTTATCCGATAACTATGTAGTCATCACCTACTATGGCTAGGTCCTGTTGCAGGTGCTGGGGATACAGCAGGAAACTAACAAAATACCTGCCTTGGTTACATTCCAGGCAGGGGAATAAATAAGCAAAATAAAGTAGTAAATCAGAAGGTAAAAATGGTTAGCTGAAGAAACAGAGCAGGGTCCAATGAGGAGAGTAAAGAATTGACAGGGTGGTAAGAGACGGCCTCCTTGAAGTGACATTGGACAAAGACTTGAAGAAGGTGAGAGAGAACATCTCTGGGCAGAGAGTACCGCAACCAAGTACAAAGGCCCTGGAGCATATTTAATAAGCTGGGGGAACAGGAAAGAGACCCAAGTGTTTGTGGTAGAG
>NW_020185338.1:1868877-1897883 GCF_003031525.2 Neophocaena asiaeorientalis asiaeorientalis | reverse complement strand
GGGGGGGGGGGTCGAAGCAGGAGAGTTCAGAGGTGGGAGTCAGAGCTGAGTTCATGTTGGGCCTGCGGACCATTATGGAGACTTTGGCTTTTCCTCTGGTGAAATGGGGCATCCATGCAGGACTTTTAATGAACGTCATGACGTGACCTACATTTTAGGAATACCACTGTGGCTGCAGGGCTGAGAATACTGCCAGTAGTTCAGGAGGGAGATGGTGGTGGATGGACCAGGGTGATAGCTGTGGTAGTGGTGAGAGGGTTGGATTCTGGATACCGCATTTGAGGATGGAGCTGACAGTCTGGAATGTCAGGTATGAGGAAGCACCAAGTCATAGTCAACATCATCCCTTCTAGGGGTGCCTTACTCTAGCTTTCCAGGAGTTCTTACCTGCCCTTTTGTCTCTCATCCCCTCAGCAGCCCCGGGGCTGTTCTTGGGAAGAAAAGACATGGACACCAGTCAACCAAGGGTGAAGCTGAAACTCAGATATCCAGAGATGTGAGGAAGGAAGATCCGGAGATGCCTTCTGATGTGACCGGCATAACCTCAGGCACCTGCAAGGACCTATGAGGTGATGAAGGTTGGCCTGATGAGCCTCAGATGCTATGGACAGCTCGAGGGGAAATACAATGTCAAAGTTTCAACAGAGGTCCCTTTGGGGGCTTGGATTCTTTAGTTTCACCAAGAAGAAATAGGAAGAGAAGTAGAAGGAATCTCCACAGGAGGTATTTCCACCACCATCCTCCACCCCGGACGCTCATATTTCCTCTTAGCATGGAGGTCTGTTTCTCCAGATGGTTGCACAGGAAGTTCTCTCCCCTCTGGTCCAGGAGGGAAATTCCTGTGCATTCTTTGAGACCCAAGCCAAGGGTCACCAAGAAGCTGTGCTCAACATCTGACAGATCCTGTGTGATCCCACAATAGTTGCTCTTTCCCTCTGTGATAGGGCTTCTTATAACAAACTCTGTCATATAATGACTGATGTTTGTACTGCCTCAGTTACCACACTGTAAGGTGTATTATTGGTGTCCATCTCTGTGCTCCCCCGCCAGCTGATAAGTTCCAGAGAGAAGGCCTGTGTCTTCACGAGGGCAGAGTAGACCTTGACCCTTGACTTGGCATGTGCAGCCTGGGCAGTGGCACTAATAGTTCCTGCCTTGCCCGCCGACAGTTCCTCAGCTATAATACCTACCCTGTAGAGTTGATTGTGAATTAAATGAGGAAGTACAGGTAAGGCACTTAGAGGGTGTTGATAGACCTTAAGAGTGCAATAAGTGTGCCCTGACATTCCGTGTGTCTGTACCCCTTGCACCCAGTGTAGGGTCTTACACAGTGTAGGAGCTTGAATGAAAGAGTGAATGAATGAATGAATGAATGGACGAGGCTGGAGATCTCCAAGGTCGAGATCTTGTATTCCTTCAGGATTTAACACAACAATAATAAGTGACTACATTTGAGGCTTCCACCTTCACAGCAGGCCGTCCTGGAAGTGACTGACACCCACCAGCGTACCCTTTGGCATGTGCAGCCTGGGCAGTGGCACTAATAGTTCCTGCCTTGCCCGCCGACAGTTCCTCAGCTATAATACCTACCCTGTAGAGTTGATTGTGAATTAAATGAGGAAATACAGGTAAGGCACTTAGAAGGGTGTTGATAGACCTTAAGAGTGCAATAAGTGTGCCCTGACATTCCGTGTGTCTGTACCCCTTGCACCCAGTGTAGGGTCTTACACAGTGTAGGAGCTTGAATGAAAGAGTGAATGAATGAATGAATGAATGGACGAGGCTGGAGATCTCCAAGGTCAAGAATCAGCCTGCAAATGTATTCCTTCAGGATTTAACACAACAATAAGTGACTACATTTGAGGCTTCCACCTTCACAGCAGGCTTAATGAATGAATGAATGAATGGACGAGGCTGGAGATCTCCAAGGTCGAGATCTTGTATTCCTTCAGGATTTAACACAACAATAATAAGTGACTACATTTGAGGCTTCCACCTTCACAGCAGGCCGTCCTGGAAGTGACTGACACCCACCAGCGTACCCTTCTGACCATCTGCCTGAGCGCTGAGTTTGCTGGGATTTGGGGGTTGGGAGCAGAAGCTGATAAACATTGTCAGCCTGACAGTTGGGCTCCTTGGTCTCTGGGCTCATTCCCACATCTGCTATGTTTTCTGATCTTCATCCGTTGCCCGGGCTGCTCTAGCAGCTGCCACAGCAACCCTGGAGATATACAGGTGATCACAGGGGGAGAACATCCCCAAATGGTTTTCCAGGTGAGTTTACCTGCAGGCGGCACTCAGGGAACCTCAGCAGTAGGAAGTCGTTGGTGCTAATAATAGTAATTAAGCCGACATCTTTTTTCCAGGCATTGCTGTTACAGGTTTGACAAGGATGTGAAAAATCACAGCCTGTAGGCCGAATCCAGCCTTGAGGCCTGGCTGGCAGGAAAGGAGCTAAGTGGAAGATGGCTCAGGAAGTCTGACTCCAGGATAATTCCTGCAGGAGAGCTGTCTTGCCAGGAGCCATGGAGACGGGTTAAATGTTCAGAGCAAAGGTCAGTGCAAATGGGATGCCTCGGTGGTCTGGAAACGTCCCCGTCCTCTTCCCCCAAAAGCCTGGGCCCCCTGGACAACTAGAATAAGGCAAACAAACTATACTTCAATTAAAAAAAAAAAAAAAACACACCCACAACTAGAATAGGGCAAGAGGTAAGCAGAGGGGAGAGGGCTTGAGAAAGAAGACAGGCTGGGAGGGGCGGGGGAGCCCCAGGGAAAGAAAGAGACTCGAGTGAGCAGGGGCCGGGCCTTTACCCTTGTGCCTCCCTCAGCCTGGAAGACCCTTCCCACATACCCACGTGGTCCCCTCCCTTCGTTTAGGTCCCTGACCCAAGGCTACCTCCTTAGAGAGACCTTCCCGACCACCCTATCCAAACCCACTCCCTGCCCTTCCCTCCACTCCCTGTCCCCTTACTCAGCTCTAGGCTTCCGCTTGTCACCACCTGATTCATATTTATTAATTTAGTGTTTGCCTCCCTCACTAGAATGTCAGCTCCACGAGGGCAGGGATTTTTGTGTGGTCTTGTTCACTGCTGCATCCCCAGCACTGAGAATGGTGCCTGGCACGTAGTAGGTGCATAGTAAATATTGTTGAACGGCTGAACGAGTAGAAGGAAAGTGGTGGGGCTGGAGTTGTACTCCAGGCAAACAGGCCTGCAGTCGAGTGCAAATCAGCTTGCAGAAGCATATGGGTCAGGTTTGAGGGGGAGATGGAAATCCGGAGAGAGGAGATGTCAAGGGGCCTCAGTGTGCTAACAGAATAACCGCTGCTAACCTTTGACCTCACCATGCCAGGCAGCAGCCCTGTCATCTGGCTGCCTGAGCGGGGAGACTCCCCAGAGCCCGGGGGGTGTGAGCCACGTGTGCTCGGTGAGCCCTGTGGGCAGGCACTACAGCAGCGCTTGTGACGAACCGGGGGACCAGCCACAGTGCTCGTGCTTGAGTCATGATAGCTGCAGTGCCTTTGGATGTCTTTAGTTATGTTTTTGACACCTACAAAAACATATAATCAAGAGGCGCCTATATAATAAAATAATAAAGTGAACACCAGGGACCCAACTGACCATCTCAGAGTTAACCACAAGTTTGATTTTTGTGTTGATTACATCCTTATTTTGTTTTTTAAGTAGTTTTATCACCACACATTTCCTGCCACCCCTAGTAATATGAGTGTCATATGTAACCGTATGAGGCTGTTTAGCTTCGTGCTTTCTAAATGGTGTCCTTCCTGTAATTTGCTTTGTTGCTCATTACGCCCCATGATTTGTCCCTGTTATGCATAGCTGTGGTTCCTTCCTTTTCTATAGCGTGTAATACTCCATGGCATGGAGTATATTATCCATCCTCCAGGTTTATCACACTTCAGTGCCCAGGTGTGCTTTTATGAATGAGGCTGCTGTTTATAAAGCTGCATCGCTGCCACTGTTTTGAGCAGGGTTTCTGAGGATGACTCAAGATGGCTCTGTGCCCCTCTCCCCCTTAAAATACCCCGGGGTCCCCTGACTTTCTTCCCAAGGGTCACCTGCTGCTGCCTGGAGCCATGGTTCCCACTGTAGGAACAAACCAGTGGGATCCTTGCTGAGCAACCGCACTGCAGGCACCGAGCTGGTGTTTCCAGTTAACCATCTGTTACCATTTGAGAGGGACAGCCAGGTGTAGGAGGCTGGCTGGCTGGCTGCTCAAGGAGGGAACCAGCACGGCATGACCTGAGTGCGGAAACCACGTTCCTGCACGGCCTTCAGCTTTGCAAGTCCGGAAACACGTGGGTGCTCCAGGGTGCTCCACCTGCTCCCACAGTGAAGTCTACCAGCGGCCCTCGCTTATGCTCCATGCCAATTCCATTTATGATGGAAGCCGTCCCCCAGTGCCCCATACCCAGAGACCTAGTTCCTGGTGTCAGGATGCTTGCAAAGCTGAAATGCTTGCTTGGAGGTTGCTTGGTGAGTGTGGACTTGGAACCAGAGAGAGGAAAGTCTCAAGAAGGTCATTACCCAAGCCCTGGAAAAGCTCTGTGAGCCTTCTTGGTTCCATTTCTGAACCACCTCTCTGGGGCTGAGAATATCCATGTGTCTCAGATCTGCGTCCTCCTGCCCAGGATGAAGCTGGAATAGCTCTGAGACTTTTCACTTTTCCTCTCCATTCATGATAACCTTGCCTAGGCTTTGGACACCATAACAAAAATCGAGTTAGTTTTCGGTTTAGTCAGTATGATAGAAATCACTTATCTTTGTGAGTGTTTTTTTCACACTTGCAGTTCTGGGGATACTTTCCTGTTACCCTATATATCACCTGTCCTACCTTCTCCCAGAAAGGCAAAGAGTGGGCTTATATGTCTAAATGAACAGCAAAGTAAAGATCAGAAACTACACAGATATAGGGGAGAACATTATACCTGTCACCAGGGAGGAGACTGTTCCTAAGAGTGTGGATAGGATGATTTTTGAGCTTCCTAGCAGACCAGGCACAGAAGAAAACACATGGAGGGTTCTGATTTGAATAATGCAATTGACTCACACTTCTGTAGTTTTAAAGGGCAATCAGGAATTAGGTAAGCACAAGGGATCTGTTTGTTTTTATGGAGTAGTACTGGGTTGGCCAAAAGATTCGTTTTTTTCCATAAGATGGCTCCAGTAGCACTTAGCTGTCTTTAACTTCATTTGAAACAATTTTGTTAGATTGTATGTGACAGCTGTCATATCAGCGTGCATTTAAAAAAAAGACATCAAAATTGGTGAATTTTTGTATAGCCATTTTAATGTTGAAGATGGACAAAAAAAGCAACATTTTCGGTATATTATGCTTTATTATTTCAAGAACGGTAAAAATGCAACTGAAACACAAAAAATGATTTGTGCAGTGTATGGAGGGGGTGACTGATCGAACGTGTCAAAAGTGGTTCGTGAAGTTTCATGCTGGAGACTTCTTGCTGGATGATGCTCCATGGTCAGGTAGACCAGTTGAAGTTGATAGCGATCCAATCCAGACATTAATTGAGAACAATCAACGTTATGCCATGCAGGAGATGGCTGACATACTCAAAAAAATACCCAAATCAAGTGCTGAAAATCATTTGCACCAGCTTGGTTATGTGAATCGCTTTGATGTTTGGGTTCCATATAAGTTAAGTGAAAAAACCTTCTTGACCGTATTTCCACATGTGATTCTCTACTTAAATGTAATGAAAACGTGCTGTTTGTAAAACAAATTGTGACAGGCAATGAAAAGTGGATACTGTACAATAATGTGGAACGGAAGAGATCGTGGGGCAAGTGAAATGAACCACCACCAACCACACCAAAGGCTGGTCTTCATCCAAAGAAGGTGATGTGTATATGGTGGGATTAGAAGGGAGTCCTCTATTATGAGCTCCTTCCGGAAAACCGATTAATTCCAACAAGTACTGCTCCCAATTAGACCAACTGAAAGCAGCACTCGACAAAAAGAGTCCAGAATTAGTCAACAGAAAACGCATAATCTGCCATCAGGATAACGCAAGACTGCATGTTTCTTTGATGATCAGGCAAAAACTGTCACAGCTTGGCCGGGAAGTTCTGATTCATCCACAGTATTCACCAGACATTGCATGTTCGGATTTCCATTTATTTCAGTCTTTACAAAATTCTCTTAATGGAAAAAATTTCAATTCCCTGGAAGACTGTAAAAGGCATCTGGAACAGTTCTTTACTCAAAATGATAAAAAGTTTTGGGAAGATGGAATTATGAAGTTGCCTGGAAAATGACAGAACGTAGTGGAACAAAAGGATGAATATGTTGTCCAATAAAGTTCTTGGTGAAAATGAAAAATGTGTCTTTTATTTTTACTTAAAAACTGAAGGCACTTTTTGGCCAACCCAATATTAGCAAACAGTTGTGACGTTTTCATTTCAAACACTTTACTAATAAAAACAGTGAGAAGTCTCATTTTGTGTGAAGGAGCCTCATAAACACAAAATCTGCATCTGTTAGGAACTGTGAGTGATCTTCCCCTGCACAAGGCAACTAGCGTGCAAGGTTTCCACAGTTCAATTCAACAAACATTTATTGAGCATCTACTATGCGTCAGACCACGTTAGACCCTGAGAATACAAAATTGTATAAACTGTGATGCCATCCCTCAGGAACTCATGGTCTAGTTGGAAAGGGGACAAAGAAGTGAACAATAGCACTGCAGTTGGACTCAGATGAGCATTGGGGGCTGAAGGAGCCCTTGGTCCACCTTTGTTGGTGGGGATTCCAGGAATTTTTGCAGGAGGTAAACTCTGAGCCAAGCCTTGCAAAAGGATTTCAGGTCTAGTCTGCTTGCCAAGTCTCCCCATCTAACAGAGTGGTCCTGAGTTTTCAAAAATCCTTGACTCAAAAGAGGGTCATAGCATTCAGACACTTCAAGCACCAGATCACCCGCTACGTCAGAGGAGAAAAAAATCCACAGCTTGGTCTCCTTTCCTGTAGCAAAGAACCTGTTGGTAAGAAAGGTTGGGGATGAAGGCTCACCTGAAGTGCTGGCCAGCCAGAGAAGCATACAAACACTTCGGATTGCTTCCTTACTCCCAAATTAGTGCTTGCAGTACTGAAACCATGCTCACTGCACAAAACTTTCCCTGGGGACTCGTGGGCTTCCCATTCTTTCCAGCATTTGGGGCTCATCGCTGGACAAGAAGAGCAGGAGGCCTGGGTCAAGTCCGGCCTCTACCCACCAACAACTGGTTTGTGATCAAGTACCCATCAATTTCTTCATTTGTAAAATGAGAGCACTGCTCTGGGAGATTGTAGTCCATGACCCTATCCTGTCAAACTGGGAGTTAGGCAGTTGCTAGAATGTGAGGAAACCTGGATTATCCCTTATTAGTCTGTGGGCTCTCCTACAGGCTGAGCTTCCTGGACTGCAATGCTGCTCTGAGCTCTCAGGCATCAGACGGCGGGTGGGGTGTGGGGGGGTGGAGGTGTGCAACACTGAGGTTGCAGTTGGAGCCCTGGATCTGATTTTCAGCTCTGTTCACCAAGCAGCTGTGTGACCTTGTGGGAGCCACCTAATTTACTTCCCAGGTAAAATGTGGGACAGATGATCACTAGCATTCCACAGTAAATTGGGGCTTGAGAAACTCATCCACTGAGACGCAGGACAAAACTCATTCAAATACACGATTAAAGCAAGTGGGAAATGCGTGCGATCTGCCAGGTACCTAAGAAAGGTTGAAGACACCAGCTAAACCTCAGCGATGCAGCAATCAAAGGTCAGCGCAGAAAACCAGTACTTTGGCTGAGAGGCACGCTCAAGTCTTTGTCAGAAAGCAGAATTTTCCTTCTGAGGTATCTGTTGTTTGAAGAGAAGTCCGCAAGACTCGAAGACGAGGTTAAGAACTCAACCTGCCTTCCATTTAGGGGCGGGTCCCGCGCAGTTTTCCCGAGCTCTAATGGAAGGGGAGGGTCCGGGGCGGCGGCAGCAGCCAATGAGAGAGTAATCCAATGAAGTCATGGAGTTCCTCAGCGCTTCATTGGCGGATCCCCGAGGCGCCGGCGCAGACTGCAAGGCGGGTTGGCCAGTGGCAGCTGGGCGCCCGAGATCCAGGAATTGCAGGGCGAGTCTGCAAACTTCTGCCCAGCTTTTACTTACCCTAAGGGGAGAACCACGCGACGAGTGCGTCTCTTCTTGAAGGGAGAAATGAAAATGCCCAGAAAAAAGACCTCTTACCCACCCCAAAGGCTGGATTTACTCATCCTGAGGTAACTCGCGTTTCTTTGGTGAAAGTGGAAAGTTTGTTTTGTTTCAATCCAAACACACTGATTAATTAACCGCTTTAACCGTTTAATGATACTGAACAAACATCCCTTGGCTGGTCACCTTTTATTTCCGCAATGACACTCAAGGTTGGGAACAAAGACATTTCTGACGTTTTGAAACATTTTAAAACCGTGATTCTCAAACCGTGGTGTACAGGGGGATCCAGAAAGTAGGTTGCACACACCGGGCGCCACCCCCTGTTTCCAGTCCTTCTGACCCTGGAACCTGCAGATTGAAGAAACTGGCAGGGCCAGGAATGTGGACCCCACTTTGGGAACCAAGCATTTGAGCATCATCAGAGCTTGTTACAAATGCAGATTCTCAGATTGTGCCCCTCCAGACCTACTGAATTAGAAACACTGAGGTCTAGCCCTCTGTGTTTTAACAAGTCCTCCAGGTGGCTCTGATGCACCTTCAAGTTTGAGAATGGGGCTTCCCTGGTGGCGCAGTGGTTGAGAGTCCGCCTGCCGATGCAGGGGAGACGGGTTCGTGCCCCGGTCCGGGAGGATCCCACATGCCGCGGAGCGGCTGGGCCCGTGAGCCATGGCCGCTGAGCCTGCGCGTCCGGAGCCTGTGCTCCGCAACGGGAGAGGCCCGAACAGTGAGAGGCTCGCGTACTGGAAAAAAAAAAAATAAAGTTTGAGAATGGCTTTAAATCAAATCCTCATGGCCCTTGAGACTGCTTCTGCACAATCTGAAGAGTTACCCTGCAGTCCATTCTCTCCTGCACTCCCAGACTCTTAGGCCTGTCTGGGGGCCTGTAGTCCAGTCCTTCTCAGGTAGGTAATTTTGGTTGCCATGGAACTCCAGGCTCCTCACCAGGGCTCCTAGGAGCTGCCATGGTTTTGCCTACAAGTAATTGGACCAGAGATGCACCTGTGACAGTGCTTTCCTAGAATTGATTGAGATGGTTTCTGTGAGTGACTAGACCCTGAGGGTGAACATGGTACCCAAGGGCAGCCTTGTTCTGCCATATGGCCTGGGGAGCAGAGGAAACTGGTCTTCAGAAGGAAGAAGAGGAGTGAAGCAGACACATAGGTCCAGAGATGGGGGGGTGGAAAGAGAATCCATTCCTAGATGCCCTCCAGGCCCTGCACTGCCAGCCTCTGCCTACTTCTCAGACTTAGGCCACTGCCTCTGGCCCACAGGACTCCGTTAGCTGAAGGAAAGATCACTTTCCCAACCTACCTGAGGCCCTGCTGCCTTCCAGCCCTCAGGTAGCAGGTGATTCCTCAGCTTGTATTCTCTGATAACAAACACTCCTCCTGACTGACCCATGTGGATTCCTGAGATTTGCCACCCAGGGACTCTTGAGGGATTCAGCTTTGTTTTACAGACAAGGAAACTGAAACTCAAGTGACCTGCCCACGGTTATGTGAGCACTAAGCTTGCAGGCCACTGCTGCATCCCCAGGGGACTCACCCTCATGACCTTGGGTCACAGCCCAGGGCTCTCACAGCAAAGCAGTCAGGTCAACCTCAGGCCTTTTCGCCTCCTCTTGCAAGCTTTTAATAAGTCAGTTTCATTTTCAAAATACTGCCCAGAATAGTCTATGGTCAGCAGAAAGATGCTGACAGCACTGTCTGTTCTAGGAAGTTATTTTATTTTCTGATGAACTATAGTGGCAATGGATGGTTTGAATGTCTGTTGCTGAAGGAGCATGACAGATGTTACACTGGTCCTCACCCCACCCAGATTTCTTTCTTTCTTTCTTTCTTTTTTTTTTTTTTTTTGCAGTACGCGGGCCTCTCACTGTTGTGGCCTCTCCCGTTGTGGAGCACAGGCTCCGGACGCGCAGGCTCAGCGGCCATGGCTCATGGGCCCAGCCGCTCCGCGGCATGTGGGGTCTTCCTGGACCAGGGCACGAACCCGCGTCCCCTGCATCGGCAGGCGGTCTCTCAACCACTGCGCCACCAGGGAAGCCCCCAGATTTCTTTTTTAAGTTGTAAAATGATATGATCTAGTAATTCCACTTCTGGGTATTTATCTGAAGAAAATGCAAACACTAATTCAAAAAGATAGGTGCACCCCTTGTTCATTGCAGCATTATTTACAATAACAACCAAGACATAGAAACAGCCTGTGTCCACACACAGATGAAAAGAAAATAAGAAAATGCAAGATATATGTGTGTGTTATATATTATAATATATATATAAAAATATTACTCAGCCATAAAAAGAATGAAATCCTGCCATTTGCGACAACATGGATGCACCTTGAGGGCATTGTGCTAAGTGAGATAAGTCAGACAGAGAAAGACAAATATCGTATGATTTCATATGTGGAATCTAAAACAAAATAAAACAAACTCATAGATACAGAGAACAGATCGGTGGTTGCCAGAGGCCAGGGGTGGGGGTTGAAAGAAATGGGAAAGGGGGTCAAAAGGTATAATCTCCCAGTTATAAAATAAATCAGCTATGGGATGTAATGTATGGCATGGTGACCGTAGTTAATATTGTTTGTATATTTGAAAGTAGCTAAGAGAGTAAATCTTTTTTTTAACATCTTTATTGGAGTATAATTGCTTTACAATGTTGTGTTAGTTTCTGCTTTATAACAAAGTGAATCAGCTATACGTATACATACGTCCCCATATCTCCTCCCTCTTGTGTCTCCCTCCCACCCTCCCTACCCCACCCCTCTAGGTGGTCACAAAGCACTGAGCTGATCTCCCTGTGCTATGTGGCTGCTTCCCACTGGCTATCTATTTTACATTTGATAGTGTATATATGTCCATGCCACTCTCTCACTTCGTCCCAGCTTCCCCTTCCCCTTCCCCGTGTCCTCAAGTCCATTCTACGTCTGTGTCTTTATTCCTGTCCTAGATTCTTCAGCACCTAGGTTCTTCAGAACCTTTTTTTTTTTTTTTTTTTAGATTCCATATATATGTGTTAGCATATGGTATTTGTTTTTCTTTTTCTGACTTACTTCACTAAGAGTAAATCTTAAAAGTTCTCATCATATGAAAAAAGTTCTCATCAATACTTTGCCTGAGTGACTTTTACCAAACTCAGAGATCGTGCTGGTCAGGGAAGGCAGGGGGAGAAAAGAATAGAATTACTAGCTGCCCTTACCCATGAGAGGCAGAACAACCATTTTCATGCCTTACGGCCACCTGGGATCTTTATGTCCTGTCCTGTATTGGGGGAATTCCCCGCCTGATGGGGCGGAACGCTCCTCCCACTGGCGAGGCTGAAGATGCCAGGAGCTCACCGTGCCAGACTCCCTGGTGGCTAAAATGAAGCTGGGTAACAGCTCTGCCAGGCAGACACCACTCAGAGTCCAGGGGCAGCTGCTTCCGGATTCAGCTGAGGTTGCTCTAGCAGCTGCGGGTAGAGTTGGTCCAGGAGCACCTGGGTGCCCACACCCAGCAGCGGCTCCCAGAGATTGTGAACCACCCGAGATTAATTCCGTTTCTACCTAAATCAGCCAGAGTTGGTTTCTGTGGCTTTTAACGGTGAACAGGACTGATGGATGAGGCTTCCCAAAGGAGGGCCAGGCACTGGCAGGGCTAGACGAGGGGGCAGGTGCCCAGGTAGAAGAAAATGGCATTCGAGCAGGGAGAGGTGCTGCAGCACGCTGTCCTTCAGACCGAGTCACACATTGTACGGAAGGAAGTGAGTCACATTGCAGGTCAGAGCATCCTCCAGCTCCTCACAGGGGTCACAGAGGGGCACAGCAATCATGAACGGGCTGGAGGGTTTTCCTGCAAGTCTGGCTTCTTTCCCTTTGATGCTCTCTGAGCTTTTCATTCAAGAATGCTGGGCTTTTCCTTTGTGGAAGAGGAGGTTGGGTTAGGAGGGAAAGGTTAGACTTCCTGAGCCTCTGCACAGGCAGCTTCTCGGGTTTGACTGGGGAGCCTCAGGGTGCTCCCCCGCTTCCAACGCCAAAAGTTAAATCCTTCACCTAAAGTGTTATTTAACTAGCGGTGGATTTCCTTCCTCTGTCCCTCTGTCCCTCCCTCCCCCTCTCTCTCCCCTTCTTCCTTCCTTCCATCCTTCCCCCCTACCTTCCGTCCTTCCTTCCCTCCTTCCTTTCTTTCTGTGTATCTGATTTACAATATTGTGTTAGTTTCAGGAGTACAGCATAGTGATTCCGGTGTTTGCTTTTTTGCAGATTATATTCCATTATGGGTTATTACAAGATATTAGATATAATTTCCTGTGCTATACAGTAAATCCTTGTTGCTTATCTATTTTATGTATAGCAGTTTGTATCTGTTAACCCCATACTCCTAATTTGTCTCTCCCCCCTGCTCCCCTTTGGTAACCATAAGTTTGTTTTCTGTGTCTGTGCGTCTCTCTCTGTTTTGTGCCTATAGATTCGTTTGCATTACTTTTTAGATTCCACACATAAGTGATACCATATAGTATTTCTCTTTCTTTGTTTGACTTATTTCAGTCAGCATAATATTCTGTGGGTCCATCCATGTTGCTGCAAATGGCAAGATTTCATTCTTTTTTATGGCTGAGTAATATTGCATTGTATATACTTACCACATCTCCCTTTTTTTTTTTGATTGTACTAACTTATTCGTTTTTAACTTTATTTTTTATTGAAGTATAATTGAATTACACTGTTTTGTTAATTACTGCTGTACAGCAAAGTGACTCAGTTATACATATACATACATTCTTTTTCATGGATATTGAATATAGTTCCCAGTGCTATACAGTAGGGCCTTGTTGTTTATCCCTTCTACATATACCAGTTTGCATCTGCGAATCCCAAACTCCCAATACAACCCTCTCCCACCCCTCTCGCCCTTGGCAACCATCAGTCTATTATCTATGTCCCTGATTCTGTTTCTGTTTCACAGATAGGTTCATTTGTGTCATATTTTAGATTCCACATATAAGTTATATGGTATTTGTCTTTCTCTTTCAGACTACTTCACTTAGTATGATAATCTCTAGTGGCATCCATGTTGCTGAAAATGGCATTATTTTGTTCTTTTTTATAGCTGAGTAGTATTCCATTGTATATAAATACCACATCTTCTTTATCCATTCATCTGTTGATGGACACAGGTTACTTCCATGACTTGGCTATTGTAAATAGTGTTGCCCCGAATATTGGGGTGCATGTATCTTTCTGAATTAGAGTTTTCAGTTTTTTCAGATATATACCCAGGAGTGGGATTGCCGGATCATATGGTAGCTCTCTTTTTAGTTTTTTAAGGAACCTCCAGACTGTTTTCCAACTGGCGGCACATTACATTCCCACCAACAGTGTAGGAGGGTTCCCTTTTCTCCATACCCCTTCCAGCATTTATTATTTGTAGACTTTTTGATGATAGCCATTCTGACCAGTGAGGTGATACCTCATTGTGGTTTTGATTTGCATTTCTCTAATACTTAGAGATGTTGAGCATATTTTAATGTGCTTACTGCCCATTTGTATGGCTTCTTTGGAGAAATGTCGATTTAGGTTTCTGCCCATTTTTTGATTGGGTTGTTTGGTTTTTTTCAATATTGAGCTATATAAACTGTTTTTATATTTTGGAAATTAATTCCTTGTCGGTTTCATCGTTTGCAAATATTTTCTCCCATTCTGTAGGTTGTTTTTTGTTTTGTTGATGGTTTCCTCTGCTGTGCAAAAGCTTGTAAGTTTGATTAGGTCCCATTTGTTTATTTTTGCTCTTATTTCTTTTGCTTTGACTGCTCTAAGAAAATATTTCTACAATTTATGTCTCAGAATGTTCACCCATGTTCTCTTCTAGGAGTTTTATGGTGTCATGTCTTACATTTAGGTCTTTAAACCGTTTTGTGCTCATTTTTGTATATGTTGTGAGGGAATGTTCTAAGTTCATTAATTTACATGTAGCTGTCCAGCTTTTTCAACACCACTAGAAGGGATTGTCTTTTCTCCATTGTATATTCTTGCCTTCTTTGTTGTTAATTGACCATAGGTGCATGGATTTATTTCTGGGCTTTCTATCCTGTTCCATTGATTTATATTTCTGTTTTTGTGCCAGTACCATATTGTCTTGATTACTGTAGCTTTGTAGTGTAGTCTGAAGTCGGGGAGTCTGATTCCTCCAGCTCAATTTTTTTTCCTCAAGCCGGCTTTGGCTATTTGGGGTCTTTTGTGTCTCCATACAAATTTTAAGATTTTTTTTGTTCTAGTTCTGTAAAAAATGCCACTGGTAATTTGATGGGGATTGCATTAAATCTATAGATTGCTTTGGGTAGTATGGCCATTTTAATACTATTAATTCTTCCAATCGAAAAGCACAGGATATCTTTCCATTTCTTTGAATCATCTTCATTTTCCTGTATCAATGTTTTCTAGTTTTCAGCATATAGATCTTTTACCCCCTTGGTTAAGTTTATTCCTAGGTGTTTATTTTTTTGATGTAATTTTAAATGGTTTTTTCCTTATCTTTCTCTTTCTGATATTTCATTATTAGTGTAAAGAAACACAACAGATTTCTGCATAATAATCTTGCACCCTGCTACCTTGCTAAATTCATTTATTAGTTCTAATAGCTTTTGTGTGTAGACTTTAGGGTTTTCTATATAGAGTATCATGTCATCTGCAAACAGTGACAGTTTTACCTCTTCCCTTCCAGTTTGGATACCTTTTATTTCTTTTTCTTGTCTGATTGCTGTGGCTAAGACTTCCAATACTATGTTGAATAGAAGCAGTAAGAGTGGGCATCCTTGTCTTGTTCCTGAATTTAGTGGACAGGCTTTCAGCTTTTCACTGTTGAATATTATGCTGGCTGTGGGTTTGTTGTAAATGTTGAGATGTGTTCCCTCTGTACTCACTTTGGTGAGAATTTTTATCATGAATGGATGTTGGATTTTGTCAAATGTTTTTCAGGCATCTATTGAGATGATTGATCATTGTGGTTTTTCTCTTTCCTTTTGTTAATGGGGTGTATCACATTGATTGATTTGTGTATGTTGAACCATCCTTGGGACCCTGGAATGAATCCACCTTGATCATGGTATATGATCTTTTTTATGTATCGTTGGATTCGGGTTGCTAATATTTTGTCAAGGATTTTTGCTCCTATATTCATCAAATATATTGGCCTGTAAGTTTCTTTTTTTGTAGTGTCTTTGTCTGGTTTTGGTATCAGGGTGATGGTGGCCTCATAGAATAAATTTGGAATAGTTTGACAAGGATAGGTATAAGTTCTTTGTAGTATGTTTTGTAGAATTCCCCAGTGAAGCCATCTGGTCCTGGACTTTTGTTTGCAGGGAGTTTTTTTAAATTACAGACTATACTTCACTTGTAGCGATCAGTCTGTTCAAATTATTTATTTCTTCTTGACTCAGTCTTGGCAGACTGTATGTTTCTGGAAACTTGTCCATTTCTTCTAGGTTGTCCAATTTGTTGGCATATAACAGTTCATAGTATTCTCCTTATGATTTTTTGTATTTCTCTGGTATCAGTTGTTATTTCCCCTCTTTCATTTCTTATTTTGTTTATTTGGATCCTCTCTCTTTTCTTCTTGATGAGCCTGGCTAGAGGTTTGTTGATTTTGTTTATCTTTAAAAAACAAAACAAAACAAACAGCTCTGGGTTTTATTGATCTTTTCTATTTTTTATCTCTATTTTATTTATTTCTTCTCTGATCTTTATTATTTCTTTCCTTTTGCTGACTTTAGGTTTTGTTTGTTCTTCTTTTTCTAATTCTTTTAGGTGATAGGTTAGGTTGTTAATTTGAGATTTTTATTGTTTCTTGAGGAAGGCCTGTATTGCTATGAACTTCCCTCTTTGAACTGCTTTTGCTTCAGGAGTGGGTTTTCTTTTTACAAGGAAAGATATAGATTAAAATAACACCCCTCTGCTCCAGCACAGCTGTTAATATTTATGCCTTTGATGGGAGCAACAAATTCCAGTGGAATGGGCCCTTGCAGCTCTGAGTGCATTAGAATGGGCTCCCGAGCCCAAGCCTCTGGGAGATGCCACCCCTGAGCGGCTGAGGGGCCCCCTCTAGTGAGACTTCATCCAACATGGGGAGGCGCTGATGCATACTGGGGGCCCAGAGATCAGGTCCTTTCTTGGAAGCAGAGTTTGAGCAAGCAATGGGAATGGCTTAAGTACATAGAGGAGGAAGAGGAGGGAAAGGCCTCCAGAAGGCAGGGGCAGAATCTGGCACCCCACAGACAGGCCTCTCTCCCCTGCTCTCAGGGACCAGGCTGTGGGTCTGTCATCTTATCCCTAACCCCAGTTTAAACCATCAACTTCCACACAGCCCTATGTGCAGGTCCATGTGAACGAGCCCAGGAGGCATCTGCCCACACAGGGGGCTTATGGAGAACAATCCGGAAAGAGTGGAAGCAGGACAAGTTACCCCTGCAGCACTTACCATCCTGAGCACACAAACCAGCATCTGTCACCTGCTCCCTTCTGCAGATCGTCTGCTCAGTGCGCCCACTTCTCACTGCATCCCTGCCCGGTGGGCTGTGGAGTCCCTGGCACTACAGGCCATGCCTTAGTCCTCCACACATCCCCCGGACACCCAGCTGCCCACGGCTCCACAGGCACTCATCAGTTCTCCCACCCATGCAATGTGGATGTCTTTGGAGAGCCCCCAAAGGAAGGAGAAGGGAAACCCCTGATGAACTACACCTCCCTCTTCACCAGGCTCATCTCCTTCCCCAAGAGGAAGGAGCAGTTAAGATTTCCAACTCACTCCTTTGTCAGTTTTTCTTACACTTTGTGTTTTTACTATAACAGGTATCCACAATCCCTCTCCTGTTAGAGGCATTTGGGTATGTATTTGCTTCTCTGAACAGGTTGTGAGTCTCAGAAAGGCCAGGACTGTGTCTTGGTCACTTCAACATCCCCTGCCCCCATCATCTGGCACATGGCTGGCATGCTGTAGTTTTTGAATAAAGGAACAGTCATTGAATGGAATTGTCATGCTGAGGGCACCTACTCCCCTATAATGTCTGTGTAGTGTGTTGGAATGTGTGATCTTTTTAAAAAAGTTTAAGATATAAATCACATAGCACAGAGTCTCAGTTTAAAGTACACAGTTCAGTAGTTAATATATTGACAGTTATGCAACCACCACAGCAATCAATTTTAGAACATGTCACCCCAAAAACAAACCTTGGACCCAGTAGCAGTCACTCCCAGCCCCTCCCCCTGCCAGCCCTGGAAAATACTAATCCATTTTCTGTCTCTATAGATTTTATTCTGGCCATTTCATATAAATGGAAACATACAATATATGGTCTTTTATAACCGGCTTCTTTGACTTAGCATAATGTTGTCAGGGTTCCTCCACAGTGTAGCATGTATCAGTACTTCATTCAGTCTTATGGTTGAATAATGTTCCATTGTGTGGAGACCACATTTTATTCATCCACTCGTCAGTTGTGTTCCCACTTCTTAGCTATTGTGAACGATGCTGCTATGTTCGTTTGTGTGCACATTTTTGCGTGGACATAATTTTCATTTTGCTTAGGTATGTACGTAGGAGTGGAATTGCTGGCTCATATGGTAACTCTACACTTAACCTTTTGAGGAATTGTCAAACTCTTTTCCAAAACAGCTGAACCATTTTACATTCTCACTAACAATGTATGAGGGTTCTAATTTCTCTGCATCCTTGTCAACACTTGTTATTATCTGTCTTTTTAATTTTAGCCATCCTAGTGTATGTGAAGTGGCTAAGGATGTCGAGCAACTTTTCATGTGCTTATTGACCATTTGTTTTTCTTCAGAGAATTCAGATCCTTTGCCCATTTTAAAATTGGGTTATTTTTCCTTTTAATAATTGAGTTGTGATTATTCTTTATATATTCTAAATACAATTCTCTTAGCAGATATATGATTTGCAAATATTTTCTTCTATTCTGTGGGTTGTCTTTTCACTTTCTTTGTAGTATCCTTTGAAGTGCAAATGTTTTTAATTTCAATGAAATTGAATTTATCTAATTTTTCCTTCTGTTACCTCTGCTTTTGGTATTGTGCTTAAGACACCATTGCCTAATCAAAGGTCATAAAGATTTGCATCCATGTTTTCTTCTAAGAATTTTGTAGTTTTATCCCTTATGATTAGGTCTGTGATCCATTTTGAATTAATTTTTGTATATGGTGTGATGTAGGGGTCCAAATTCATTCTTTTGCATGTGATATCCAGTTGTGACAGCCCCATTTATTAAAAAGACTATTCTTTCCTTCTTTGAATGATATTAGCACCCTTATCAAAAAAAAGGGTTTATTTCTGAACTCTGATATTTATTCTATAGATCTCTATGCCTATTCCTACGTCAGTATCACACCTTCTTGGTTACTGTAGCTTTATAGTAACTTTTGAAGTTGGGAAATGTGAGTTCTTAACATTGTTCTTCTTTTACAAGATTGTTTCAATCATTGAGGGTCATTTGCATTTTCACATTAAAATTCGGATCAGTCTGTCCCTTTCTGCAAAAACTGGCAGCTGGGATTTTGATAGGGATTGTGTTGAATCTGTACGTCAGTTTGGTGAGTATAGACATCTTAAGAATGTGAAGTCTCATCCTGTCTACTTCACCTCGTCCCTTGTCTCTGCAGAGTTGCTATTGTTTGAAAGAGGCCAGAGAGCTGGATTTACTGAGCTCCTGAAATCAGAGAAGTGCTTTGCTTTTTCTCTAGAAGCCCTTGGGGATCAAGGCTCAGCTCCTGGCAGGATCATCTTCTGCATGATTGCTGTAATTCCTGGGCCCCAATCTGGATGCACTTTCTCAGGACTTCTTTCCACCCCAGGCCTGATCAGCAGATACTCCCAGCCAGGCCTCAGGAACCATCACCACATTAACAAACCAATTATAGGCTGGCTTCTACATGTGAGTTCACAGATGTTTTTGCAAGTCATTCAGGCAAACAATAACCCCAGCTGCTCTTTGAAGGGTATCAAAAAAGGCTTCTACCCAAAGGCCTTACCCTTCCTCCGCAACCGTCCTTAGAGATTCTCGCCTTGGGCAGGTGCCTTTTAACATGCCCGTGTGTCTGAAGATAATATATGAAGCTCCAAACTCCTAGTTCAAATTAGTTTCTTATCTTGCTTTCCCTTGCAGCTGGCAGTGAAATGTTCCCAGCAAAGTGAGGTGCCTCAGGAGGGCTGTGAGAGAAGCAAGGGATGGAGAGCAGAGCAGAGGCCCTGCCAGCCCAGGGAGGGGTGGGAGGCCACCCAGGAGAGACTTCTTGACATCATGATTTTCTGAGACCGGGCCTGAATGAATTCATGGCCATTGAGAATGTCAGGGCCGGAGGGAAGTCCTCAGAGGGCAGAGGGTCAGACAGCACAGAGAAGGAGACCAGGTCAGGGCATCAAAAGGACATGTCTGCAGTCTGGAAGGAAGTGCCGGAGGTAAGACTCGAGCCTAGGGCTCCTACCCCTGTCCCTCTATGCTGCACCTGCCTTGCTGCCGCAGACAGACAGTTCCTTCCAGCTTCCTGAGTGTGGCCCCTGGGACAAAGCTGGATGCTGGTGACATGCAGTGGGGAGCTGACATTCATTTGATGGGTATGTGGTCATTTATTCATAACTGCTAGGTATATTAGGAGCTCTTCAACCTAGCGAGGCGTCCAGGAAGGTTCTGTGAAGGCGGCCAGTGATCTGAAGGCCCTGGGCTGAGGGCGGGGAGAAGCAGTGGGCAGATGAAGGGCAGTGAAAGTCTGCCAGGAAGGGGTTGGGTAGTGCTAGGGGGAGAGCAGGAAGGCAGGCAGCACAGGGGGCCAGGGCCTGGTCTGCTGTGTGATGGAGAGGGGACCAGCACCCCACGGGGCTCTGGGGCTTCTTCCAGGGAGCAGTTGGGAGACACAGAGGAGTTTCACTGGGAACGTGACATAATCAGATTGGAATTTTCAGACGGTCGTTGAGGGGACGTCCTCCTCTAAAATCTCTGACCGTGGACCCCACTGGAGCCCAGGCCCTCACCCAGGAGCTGACACCACCCAGGAGAACCTCTGGGGAGGCCGGCCGCCCCCTCCACAAGCAGATCGGTGTCCCTGGTGTAGAAACCAAAGCTCAGACTTCTCTCATTCGCTTAAGAGGGGTAACACTTAAGCCTACTCCTCACCCTGACCTTCAGGGAGTTTCCTCAGCTCCCAGAGACACCCTGGTCTGGCTGGAGACCCAAGACACCAGAGCACACGGGGGCATTTCTGGGCTGGCTGGCCCCTCATGTGTGCCTGGGAGGCAGAAGTACCATTTTCTCTCAGGTCTTCTTTCCACCTCTCCAAAATCTCAGGAAAGCTACAGAGCCACCTTCTGACAAGGGTAGAGCACTCCAGTCAGCGTGATCCAGCTGCAAGGGCAGAAGGCTGCTGTTTAAGAAAGTCAGCTCTGGGACCCATCCCTTTGTCAAGAAGCTGGGTTCTAAATCACCCACGCGCCTCCGCTGTGGCCTATTCATTTGGGGTATCTGTATACGAAGCTGGGAATGATGTCTGTCTGTCTCTCTCTCTCTCTCTCTTAGGAAAATTTCTAAACAAACAAACAAAACAAAGAAACATGATTTCCAGGGTGGAGCTATCTCGGAGGGTCTTTCTACCAGACTATGGGTAAGTCAATTAATCTTTCTGAGCCTCACTTTTCTTGTAAATATTTCTTGACTCCAAAGTATCTCAGAGAAGGAGTGTCTGGACACCCCATCCTGGTCAGCAGCCAATTGTACAGAGTCCAGAAACTCAACTGCATTGAGGCCCTGGGCCTCCCGGGTCATCCAGTAGGTTTCACCGGGAGGGTTTCACACACATGCAGAGGAATAGGCCCTAAGCTTCAGAGGGGGCTGTCCATCTCCATGACATCACAGGGCAGCTCAGAGCCCAGCCTAAAACCTCAGGAAACATTCACGTATCAAAGGACAGTCATCAGGGAATAGGTTATTGTTCGTTTGTTTGAAGTCTTTTTTCAAAGTGCCTTTGGAAAGAAAACTATAAAACTGCGTGATGACTCACTCAGGAGTTTGCGAGTTATTCGTCCATGCTGCTGACGAGAGTCTGAGTCTGATCTTTAGCTATTTAACACATGAGAAGCAGACGGTGTTTGTAAGTCCAAACAGTGGTCTTGAGAGAAAGTAGGAAAGCTTGTTATTTCACACGTGGCCCATGATGCGCAGCTCAGCTTGCTCCCGTGAGGGCTGGGTCGCCGCGATGAAGATTCCTCAGGGAGAATGTATGGCCCCTAATTACAGTGGCTACACAGTCACTTCTCCGAAAGTAAGGTGCGCTAACGGTCGGGAGAACGGATGCAACTTTTGACTGAGACAATCAGCCATATTCTTTCAAGCTGGGAAGGGAAAGAACGTGGGCTCGAGCATCAACAGACTGAGGAATCAACACGACTTTGCTACAGTTTGCATCCTTTCTTTCTCAAGGATGGAAATTAATACCTGGCATCTATTGAGCCTTTTTTCAAACTTTATCTCAGAATAAAACCCTCATTGTTGGATGCAGTGTCTTGACAGTAAACGGCAAAATTATTCCATTATTCTGCACCACCACAGATAATCACCCGACCCGGGGCAGGAGGTGAAGGTGCGGGGAGTGAAAAGGAGCTTCCAGGATCAAGTGGCCTTAGAAGCACAAAGCCAGTTTGATATGCTTAATCCTTGCCACTTGCCCTCAGAGTACAAAAATGTTTTGAACTGCCAGAAGGCACTTTGCAAGGATCTGCACTTCCATTTTTCTTCTTGATTTTATTGAATTCAAGTCCATGAGTACTTATTAAGCAGCTGCTGAGAATCCAGAATACTGCTGAATCCCTTCGCTCCCTCCGCCCTGCTTTTCACCCCACCCCCTACACGTTAGTATAGGATGCCCCGCACGGTGGGACTCGCTGATGGATTCAGTTCCACAAACCCCAAAGGCCTGATGGCTTTCATGAGTGAGCGCACACAGCTCCTTGAACTGCACTTTGTACTGTACACTCACTCACCCTCGGGATCATCTGGGTTAAAATTTTAATCCCTGGGTGGCCTCCTCTCCCCATCCATTGTGCTCAGGGCGGACTGTCTCCCTTACCAGCTGTTCAGGGAATGTTTAGAAACTAGTTCTAACAAGGTACTGGCGTGCCAGTCCGCTGCTCGTGGCACTCTGTCTTCTGCAGCTCTGTTCCTCTCTGCCGGGTTTTGTCATCAAGAACGGACTGCTGGGAGGGATAAATTGGGAGATTGGGATTGACATATACACACTACTGTATATCAAATGGATAACTAATAAGGACCTGCTGTAGAGCACAAGGAACTCTTCTCAGTACTCTGTAATGACCTACATGGGAAAAGAATCTAAAAAAGAGTGGATATATGTATACATATAACTGATTCACTTTGCCGTATAGCAGAAACGAATACACTTTAAATCAATTATACTCCAATGAAAATCAAAAACAAACAAACAAAAAGCAAATAAGATGCAGGCAACTCTTCAGTACAGATGTATCTTTGGAAAAGCGAAGGCCCCTCAGAATAAAATTTACAGCCTGTCATTAGAGCCAAAAGAATAAATGGACTGCGCTTTGCTGGTGGGACTAGGCCTACATTTTCCTTTAAGAAGTCCTTAGGAGGGCTTCCCTGGTGGCGCAGTGGTTGAGAGTCCGTCTGCCGATGCAGGGGACACGGGTTCATGCCCCGGTCCGGGAAGATCCCACATGCCGCGGAGCGGCTGGGCCCGTGAGCTATGGCCGCTGAGCCTGCGTGTCCGGAGCCTGTGCTCCGCAACGAGAGAGGCCACAACAGTGAAAGGCCCGCGTAAAGAAAAAAAAAAAAAAAAAAGAAGTCCTTAGGAAGTATTTCTGATGTGCAGAAAGGCCTAGGAGATGCTATGGGTGTTAACACCTGTGTGCTGCCACTAAGCTCAAGAAAGAAAACATCAGAAACACAACCGCAGCTCCTGCTTAAAGAGCCCCAAACACTGAAGTAGAGCTTTGCAACTTGCTCCTATGCTTGGGATCAACAACAATTCACTGGGCCACAGTGAAACATAGCTTCTGTGTCTGATCTGGTAAGACACTGCAGAGTCGCTATGGGCCTAGGAGATTGCTAACAATTATTATCCCTATCACTGCCTCTTTCTGCATCCAAAATGCGTCCCCAGCTGCAAGATCAACGTGGGCAGGCCAGTGTGTGGAGTTGGAATTTTGACTTCAGCCCACTGAGCCCCCTTCTCATCCTAATGACAGCCACACTGTCAAGTTGAGGGGTGTTGTCAGGCCCAAATTATGAAGTAATGCCCAGGCCCACGGCGTTCCCCTGTGCCCAGACCTCCTGCAGGGCCACCATGCCCAACTTTTTCAGGTCGTGCTGGCTCTTCCTACGGTAGGTGCCCTCTTCAAGCTGTGTGGTATATTATTGACCTTAGACCCTCCCTCAATATTTGTGATTAATCAATAACTCCTAAAATTTTTGAGCACCCCAAATGTATCAGACATTTTATATAGTTATTGCAGCATAAAAAATTACTGCAGAGCATGTCCCAGTCTTCTGTGATGAAAGGATAACAATAACGTTATACCTATTTTGCAGGTGAGGAAACTGAGGCCCAGATGGGTTGGATCCTCCAGTGGTGGAAACACAGGCAGTACCGAAGGTTGTACCAAACTTGCTGAGAAGGTAGGATTTTGAGGCATAGGTCTTCCCCAGACCTTCCACTGTAGGCTGACTCTGTTTTCTTGCCAGGCTGGTCTATCCATTTATTTGGTTGTCTTTTAGCCACTCGTGGTCACACCACATTGTTCAGTGGAGGGACCCAGCATGGCCTTCATCTGGGTTTCCTGTGAGTTCCACTTCAGCACCAGCTGCAGCCTCAAACTACCACAAGGTACAGTCTGGAAGAACTGACTACTGCTTTTGCTGAGCTGTATCACCTGCGACTATGAAAGTCTGATAGAATAAACTAGAATATTTACTAGAAACATCCATGATGCTTTGCATATATTATTACCTTACAAACATGAGATTCTTGACTCAGTCCATGTATGTGGCTCAGCATCATTTGCAGCTGAGCCTTCTGGGAAGTAAGCCTGCAGACAGGGGCAGCAGCAAGCCACAGCCACTATCTGGGTCATCAGGTGGCCCCAGGTTATCCCGTTCACCCCACACCTCTGCCTGGAGGCTTAGTCCCCTGCCTTTGGCATCACCTGGGGATTACTTCTTCTTTGTCTTATAAATAGTCAAACACATGCCTAGGTTAGCTATTAATCCCGGGGGCTTGCTCTGAGATTTCAGAATCATGTCTTCCTCAGACTGAGCACACAGCACACACAGCAGAGCTGACCAGAGTTAAAGGAGAAAAAAAAACCCCACAGAATGCCAAGCACAGGTCCAGTTTTGAGAGTGTGGCTTGCTTCGAGAATTGATCAAAGAGGGAAGTGTGCTAAAAACAGCCCTCAGCACGCAATCCTGTTTACATTATCCCGTATAATAGAAACCTGTTTATATTACCCCTCCTGCCGTCGAAGACTCCACCGCTCTCTGCTCTCTGGTAATTCTTTGTGGCGAAAGGAAACTTCTTCCATTTGGTCAGGAGGTTTTAGGGCCCAGAGGAAGGGAGGAGAAGGGGATAGGAATAGAGAACAAGGGATCCAGGGCAGGAGGATGGGCTATAATTTATTTCCAAGAAATAAAAAAGGATTAAGAGTACAGAAAGAGCTGTGCCACAGAGTCGGGAACACTGACGAACAGCCTTCCTTCTCAGCAAATTAAATTTCTATTGCTCTTTTTTATGTTTTAAGCATCCAGTTTAAAACAAAGGCTTAGAAAAAAATGTCCTGCAGTTTTCAACTTGATGCAAAACATAAACAAACACTGTACTGGACACAGCCCAGCTGCAGGGAACCCAAAAGGCAACCACCAACAAATGAAGCTTTACTCTTGGGCCTAATAAGGACCCAAGCTTCTAAGTCGAGGACACATTTATTTCACTCGCAAATTTTGGTTTTAGCTTGTTGAGCTCAAGAGCAAAATGTCTTGAGAAAAGCCCTCAGGGGCATTGATCCCAAGCAGGGCCACTCCTGGAGGTTGGTGGGAAAGGGGAGAGCTTTGCTCGTTTCTGGGAGCTCTGCACTGTTTTGTCCCTGGTTTTTAAGAGGAGGCTCCTATGTGTTGCGTTCATTGGTGTAAAGTAAAGCTTGTCTCACCCAAGGTAAGTAAAAAATACATCCCCACCCCACCCAGATGCTGTGCACCACGAAGGAGGAAGAAAGCAAGTGCTGGGAGAGTGTGTGCTCAGTAGGGAGACCAAGCAGTTGGGTCATGGCCAAACCCATGGTGGCTAGAGGTGGGCATGGGGTGTATGTTTCCTATTGTTGCTGTAATAGCTATCATGGGCGTAGTGGCTTAAAACAACACAAGTTTAATTTTTATTGGTTCTTTTCAAAAACAGATTTATCGAGATATAATTCACACACTATACAATTCACCCATGGAAGGCATACAATTCAGAAGTTTTCAGTATATTCACAGATATGGACAACCATCACCATAGCCAGTTATAGAACATTGTTATTGCCTCAAAAAGAAACCCAGTACCCTTTAGTTTTCACTCCCTTACACCCCTAAAGCCCCTGGTCCTAGGCAACCACGAATCTAGTTTCTGTCTGGGGCTGGGGACAATGGCGTGCTTCCCTCTAAGTGATGCCCCTGCTTTCGAGCTGAGTGTTTGGTGGGGCTGTGGGTGGGCAGTAGCCTCAGGTTTCCTAGGCTTGCCTCTCTCAGCACGGAACTCTGCCGCAGGAGTCTGGCAAGGCAATCAGGCCCCGATGCTCTCGATGCACCATGCCAGGGGTGCAGCCCCATCCCACAAGTGTGGGCCAGGCAGAGGAATGAGGCCCCAGCTCCCATCTGCATGTCCCCCCAGGATTTGGCCTTGGCAACAGGAAGCTGGGGCAGGTTTAGAAATGCTGACATCTTGCCTCTCCTGGGAAGATAGCCCTCCGTCCAGGAGCTGGGGGAGAGGGAGCCCTGTGTTCTTGACTTCACCATTCTGGAGTGGAGTTTCCATCATGCTGAGCTGGAGGTCCAAAGTCCAAAATCAGTCTCACTGGTCTAAGTCAGAGTGTCAGCAGGGTCAGCACTTCTTGGAGGCTCTTGGGAGAATCCATTTCCTTGCCATTCTAGATACCACCTATATCCTTAGGCTTGTGGGCCCTTTCTCCATCTTCAAAGCCTGCAGTGTAGCATCTTCTCTGCTCTCTGACCTCCTGCATCTCTTATAAGGAACCTTGTGTCACGTCGGGCCCACCTGATAATCCAGGTTAATCTCCATCTCAAGACCAGGAAGTTGAGATTGGTTCAAGATGGAGGACTAGAAGGACATGTGCTCACTCCCTCTTGTGAGAGCACCGGAATCACAACTAACTGCTGAACAATCATTGACAGGAAGACACTGGGACTCACCAGAAAAGACACCCCACATGCAAAGACAAAGGAGAAGCCGCAATGAGATGGTAGGAGGGGCGCAATCACAATAAAATCAACTCTCATACCTGCTGGGTGGGTGACTCACAGACTGGAGAACACTTATACCACAGAACTCCACACAATGGAGTGAAGGTTCTGAGTCCCACGTCAGGCTTCCCAACCTGGGGGTCCGGCAACGGGAGGGGGAATTCCCAGAGAATCAGACTTTGAAGGCTGGTGGGATTTGATTGCAGGACTTTGACAGGACTGGGGGAAACAGAGACTGAACTCTTGGAGGGCACACACAAAGTTGTGTGTGCATCAGGACCCAGGGGGAAGAGCGGTGACCCCCATAGGAGACTGAACCAGACCTACCTACTAGTGTTGGAGGGTCTCCTGCAGAGGCGGGGGGTAGCTGTGGCTCAACGTGGGGACAAGGACACTGGAAGCAGAAGTTCTGGGGAGTACTCCTTGGCGTGAGCCCTCCAAGAGTCCGCCATTAGCCCCACCAAAGAGCCTGTAGCCTCCAGTGCTGGGTAGCCTCAGGCCAGACAACCAACAGTGCGGAGGTTAGCCCCACCCAACAGCAGACAAGCAGATGAAAGTTTTACTGAGCTCTGCTCACCAGAGCAACACCCAGCTCTACCCGCCACCAGTCCCTTCCATCAGGAGGCTTGCACAAGCCTCTTAGATAGCCTCATCCACCAGAGGGCAGACAGCAGAAGCAAGAAGAACTACAATCCTGCAGCCTGTGGAATAAAAACCACATTCACAGAAAGATAGACAAGATGAAAAGGCAGAGGGCTATGTACCAGATGAAGGAACAAGATAAAACCCCAGAAAAACAACTGAATGAAGCAGAGATAGGCAACCTTCCAGAAAAAAAATTCAGAATAATGATAGTGAAGATGATCCAGGACCTCGGAAAAAGGATGGAGGCAAAGATCGAGGAGATGCAAGAAATGTTTAACAAAGACCTAGAAGACTTAAAGAACAAACAGAGACGAACAATATAGTAACTGAATGAGAAATACACTAGAAAGAATCAATAGGAGAATAACTGAAGCAGAAGAATGGATAAGTGACCTGGAAGACAGAATGGTGGAGTTCACTGCTGTGGAACAGAATAAAGAAAAGAGAATGAAAAGAAATGAAGACAGCCTAAGAGACCTCTGGGACCACATTAAACACACCAACAGTCACATTATAGGGGTCCCAGAAGGAGAAGAGAGAGAGAAAGGACCTGAGAAAATATTTGAAGAGATTATAGTTGAAAACTTCCCTAACATGGGAAAGGAAATAGCCACCCAAGTCCAGGAAGCGCAGAGTCCTAGGCATGATAAACCCAAGGAGAAACATGCCGAGACACATAATAATCAAATTGACAAAAATTAAAGACAAAGAAAAATTATTAAAAGCAACAAGGGAAAAACAACAAATAACATACAAGGGAACTCCCATAAGGTTAACAGCTGATTTCTCAGCAGAAACTCTACAAGCCAGAAGGGAGTGGCAAAATACATTTAAAGTGATGAAAAGGAAGAACCTACAACCAAGATTACTCTACCTGGGAATGATCTCACTCAGATTCGATGGAGAAATCGAAAGCTTTACAGACAAGCAAAAGCTAAGAGAATTCAGCACCACCAAACCAGCTCTACAACAAATGCTAAAGGAACTTCTCTAAGCAGGAAACACAAGAGAAGAAAAGGACCTACGAAAACAAACACAAAACAATTAAGAAAATGATAATAGGAAGATACATATTGATAATTACCTTAAATGTGAATGGATTAAATGCTCCAACCAAAAGACACAGGCTTGCTGAATGTATACAAAAACAAGACTCATACATATGCTGTATACAAGACACCCACTTCAGACCTAGGGACATATACAGACTGAAAGTAAGGGGATGGAAAAAGATATTCCATGCAAATGGAAATCAAAAGAAAGCTGGAGTAGCAATTCTCATATCAGACAAAATAGACTTTAAAATAAATAATGTTACAAGAGACAAGGAAGGACACTACATAATGATCAAGGGATCAATCCAAGAAGAAGATATAACAATTATAAATATATATGCACCCAACATAGGAGCACCTCTCAATACATAAGGCAACTGCTAACAGCTCTAAAAGAGGAAATCGGCAGTAACACAATAATAGTGGGGGACTTTAACACCTCAGTTACACCAATGGACAGATCACCCAAAATGAAAATAAATAAGGAAACACAAGCTTTAAATGACACAATAGACCAGATAGATTTAATTGATATTTATAGGACATTCCATCCAAAAACAGCAGATT
>NW_020185338.1:1673711-1868643 GCF_003031525.2 Neophocaena asiaeorientalis asiaeorientalis | reverse complement strand
AAAGCTTTACAGACAAGCAAAAGCTAAGAGAATTCAGCACCACCAAACCAGCTCTACAACAAATGCTAAAGGAACTTCTCTAAGTGGGAAACACAAGAGAAGAAAAGGACCTACGAAAACAAACACAAAACAATTAAGAAAATGATAATAGGAAGATACATATTGATAATTACCTTAAATGTGAATGGATTAAATGCTCCAACCAAAAGACACAGGCTTGCTGAATGTATACAAAAACAAGACTCATACATATGCTGTATACAAGACACCCACTTCAGACCTAGGGACATATACAGACTGAAAGTAAGGGGATGGAAAAAGATATTCCATGCAAATGGAAATCAAAAGAAAGCTGGAGTAGCAATTCTCATATCAGACAAAATAGACTTTAAAATAAATAATGTTACAAGAGACAAGGAAGGACACTACATAATGATCAAGGGATCAATCCAAGAAGAAGATATAACAATTATAAATATATATGCACCCAACATAGGAGCACCTCTCAATACATAAGGCAACTGCTAACAGCTCTAAAAGAGGAAATCGGCAGTAACACAATAATAGTGGGGGACTTTAACACCTCAGTTACACCAATGGACAGATCACCCAAAATGAAAATAAATAAGGAAACACAAGCTTTAAATGACACAATAGACCAGATAGATTTAATTGATATTTATAGGACATTCCATCCAAAAACAGCAGATTTACACTTTCTTCTCAAGGGCAAACAGAATATTCTCCAGAATAGATCGCATCTTGGGTCACAAATCAAGCCTCAGTAAATTTAAGAATATTGAAATCATAACAAGCATCTTTTCTGACCACAACGCTATGAAATTAGAAGTAAATTACAGGGAAAAAACATAAAAAACACGAACACATTGAGGTTAAACAATACGTTACTAACTAACCAAGAGATCACTGAAGAAATCAAAGAGGAAATAGAAAAATACTTAGAGACAAATGACAACAAATACACTATGATTCAAAACCTATGGGATGCAGCAAAAGCAGTTCTAAGAAGGAAGTTTATAGCAATACAATCCTACCTCAAGAAGCAAGAAAAATCTCAAATAAACAATCTAAACTTACACCTAGTAGAACTAGAGAAAGAAGAACAAACAAAACCCAAAGTTAGTAGAAGGAAAGAAATCATAAAGATCAGAGCAGAAATAAATGAAATAGAAACAAAGAAAACAGTAGCAAAGATCAATAAAACTAAAAGCTGGTTCTTTGAGAAGATAAACAAAATTGATAAACCTTTAGCCACACTCATCAAGAAAAAGAGGGAGAGGACTCAAATCAATAAGACTAGAAATGAAAAAGGAAAAGTTACAACGGACACCACAGAAATACAAAGCATGCTAAGAGACTACTACAAGCAATTCTACACCAATAAAATGCACAACCTGGAAGAAATGGACAAATTCTTAGAAAGGTATAAACTTCCGAGACTGAACCAGGAAGAAATAGAAACTATGAATAGACCAATCACAAGTAATGAAGTTGAAACTGTGATTAAAAATCTCCCAACAGGGCTCCCCTGGTGGTGCAGTGGTTGAGAGTCCACCTGCTGATGCAGGGGAAACAGGTTCGTGCCCTGGTCCGGGAAGATCCCACATGCCACGGAGCGGCTGGGCCCATGAGCCATGGCTGCTGACCCTGCGCGTCCGGAGCCTGTGCTCCGCAACGGGAGAGGCCACAACAGTGATAGGCCCGCATACCGCAAAAAAAATAAAAATAAACACCCAAAAATAAACAAATGGGACTTAATTAAACTTAAAACCTTTTGCACAGCAAAGGAAACCATAAACAAGATAAGAAGACAGCCCTCAGAATGGGAGAAAATATTTGCAAATGAAACAACAGACAAAGGATTAATCTCCAAAATATACAAACAGCTAATGGAGCTCAATATTAAAAAAACAAACAATCCAATTAAAAAATGGGTGGAAGACCTAAATAGACATCTCACCAAAGAAGACATACAGATGGCCAAGAGGCACATGAAAAGCTGCTCAACATCACTAATTATTAGAGAAATGCAACTCAAAACTACAATGAGGTTATCATCTCACACTGGTCAGAATGGCCATCATCCGAAAATCTACAAACAACAAATGCTGGAGAGGGTGTGGAGAGAAGGGAACCCTCTTGCACTGTTGGTGGGAATGTAAATTGATACAGCTACTATGGAGAACAGTACGGAGGTTCCTTAAAAAACTAAAAATTGAATTATTATGACCCAGCAATCCCACTACTGGGCATATACCCAGAGAAATCCATAACTCAAAAAGACACATGCACCCCCAATGTTCATTGCAGCACTGTTTACAATAGCCAGGTCATGGAAGCAACCTAAGTGCCCATCGACAGATGAATGGATAAAGAAGATGTGGTAAATATATACAATGGAATATTACTCAGCCATAAAAAGGTACAAAATTGGGTCATTTGTAGAGACGTGGATGGATCTAGAGTCTGTCATACAGAGTGAAGTAAGTCAGAAAAAAAAACCAAATATCGTATATTAACGCATATATGTGAAATCTAGAAAAATTGTACAGATGAACCGGTTTGCAAGGTTGCAAGGCAGAAGTAGAGACACAGATGTAGAGAACACATGTATGGACACCAAGGGGGGAAATGGTGGGGGGGTGAGATGAATTGGGAGTTTGGGATTGAGATATATACACTAACATGTATAAAACAGATAACTAGTAAGAACCTGCTATATTAAAAAATAAAATAAAATTCAAAAAGAAAATAAAGAACAGGAAGTTTCCTTTTGTGGCATAAGGCACCATATTCTGAGATTAGGACACAGCCATTGTTCTGTCTGTTGCAGGGTGAGAAGTAGGAGAAAAACAAAGTGGTGGCCTCCAGCTCAGAAACTGGCACTTTTACACTAAGCCAGCCTGGCTCCTTCACTGACCTAGCTGGGAGAAGCCCCCCGTACTGTGGGACTGTCTGGCGAGTGTCTTTCCCAAACACCATCATGCTGGGGGTCCATCTTCACCTGGGCAGTCAGCAGAGTCCAACCTTGGTCTTCTTCCCAAGCCCAGATAACAATAACTACCATTCATTGAACACCTACTGGGCCTCAGGCTTGGTCTGAATCCATATGACTTCCCTTTGAGGAGATAGTGTTATACTCATTTTAGAGATGAAGAAACTAAGGCTTGGGAGTGTAACTCGTCCAATACCACATAGTAAAATGGGGGAATAAGGATTTACATGTGTGGCGATTTAAAAATATGTCCACAGATTCTTTAATACTCCTCCCTTCAAAAGGGGAGCCTAACTCTCATCCCTTTAAGAGTGGCTGTACTTGGTTGCTGGCTTCTAGAGAATGTAATGCCTGTGACATCTGAGACTAGGAGAGCAAAGGAACTGTCGCTCCCTCCTTGCTTTCTCATAGGCACTTAGCTTAGGAGAAGCCAGTTGTCATATTGTAAGGACACTCAAGCAGCCCTTTTGAGAGCCTGGGTGAACCATCCTGGGAGAGATCAGCCAGCCCCAGTCAAGGGTTCAGATGATGGCAACCCAGCCACCATCTTCATCCTGACTGCATGAGAAACTCTGGTCTGAGTCAGAACCATGCAGCTAAGCTGCTCCTGAATTCCTGACCCACAGGAACTGGGAAATAATAATAAATGGTGGTTGTTTGATGCCACTGGGTTTTGGGGTTTTTGTTATGCTAGCTGACACAGCAGCTGAGCCTCTGCTCATTCCATCAACTGCTGCTGTCTCCAAAAATAATCCAGTTAAGGAACTATTTCTTTGGAAGACTGAGAGAAGTTGGCCTTGAGGGGTAGAAGGTGGGTGAGTTTCAGGGGATAAAAGCGAGGGATCAGTGCCCAAGGGAGCAGGGGAGAGAGTCACAGAAGATTGGGTGGGAGGTGGCCAAGGAGACGGGGAACCAGCTGCCAAGAGCTGTGGTAACGAAGCCCCAGGCATTCCCTCCCTTATGATCTATCAGGGGCCAGTTTCGGGTTCTGACAGGGGTTCTTTCGAGAAGAGCAATGAATGGGCAACTAGAGCACCAGACCTTTAGAGAACTCGGTGCAAGGGAAGCTTCCTCTACTTTCAAGGCAGTGCAAAGCAGAGCAGAGAAGTGCAGCTAAGAGAACGACAGAAAGCTGCATTCGTTACCTACCTGCAATTTTAGCACAAGCAAGTTAATTTGAGTCATTCCTCTAAGACATAAAATTACTGATATCTACTGTTGTGTTACTTTAATAATCTTACTTAATTCCAGAAAACAACATACTATAAACAGCTCTCTCTGCCCCAAACCACCTCCCCCCAAATCCAAATCAGATATCAGTTGTTTGTACACTGACAGGTTAATTTTTTTCTTAAAGCTTGAACAAATACACCTTTACACACACAGAAGTTGGTAGAAAGTAAGCCCTTACTGCTTTGTTAAAAATAAAACCCATACATAAAAACTGTCTGGTCAGACTTCCAAGGCAAGAAAACATCATGTTTCTACAATATGTCTACCTTTTGATACATGTGTGTTTTCCAGTGATACAACTCATTCAAACCTTCCTGAACAAAGGGAAAACTGAATTTGAGACCAGGAAGGGAAAAAAACACATTCCTCTTATAAATTTTAAAGACAAGCAGCTATGGGATTCTGAAAATTCTCAATAAACAGTATATCGTATACAAATTTTAAACTCCATATATTTTACCTTTAATCAATGGCAATACCAATTATCACTGTAGTAAAGCATTCAAATAACTTTCAAATGACTATGTATATTTATAGCAACAAAAGAAACATGTAACATTTAGCACTTCTAATAATCCCAGAAGAGGAAAAGTTCATTATAAATTAATACTTGAAGATTCTAGCACAACTAAACTTAATCAATTTAAAAAAAAAAAAAAAAAAATCCTACCCTAAAGTATTATAAATATGGGATTCAGGAAAGCAGTTAAAGAAAAGCTTCTACCTACTTAATGTGGGAGGCATCAAGCCACTCCCTTTGGGGAGAATTAATACTAGATTAATACTAATAAAAACAATGGAAGATGGCATAAAGGCAGATATAAAGTAAAATTGATCCTTGATGTGAGAATAATTTTATCTCTTGCACTGTCAAAATGCCTTAACATTCTTCTAGAGCGACTTAGAAAAAAAGTCATGCAAATAAAATTGTAATTGCATGCCAGTTCAGTGACTCTGTCAGCGGTTTGCCCCAGAAGGGCTTTTTCAAAGAGTTAAAAAACCTGTTCTAATCGCCATCCAAATTGTGGTTTACAACCGAAAGAAGAAGAAATCATCTATTCACAAAGCAAATTCTATCTATACACTTCACTTAAAAGGATTTTTTGCTTCTTTCTCAAATAAAAAGGAATTTTCCATATTGGAAAATTGGGAGTAAGGTGAGAGAGAGACAGATATGAAGGTAAAGAACCTCATTAAGGCAGGCAGAACATGACAAAGATCGACAGAAGAAAAATACAATCAAATGTCTGCAAATAGAATAGCTCCCTCCTTTGATGACAAATGAGTACTTGACCCTAGCTGAGGGGACCTGCATAGGCTGCCTGGGAGTGTGAATGTAACAGCTGCTCCTCTGGTATTTAAGGAATGATGAATTAGCTACTGCGTATCAGGCAACTAGCAGAGCCAGCAACAAAAGGGTTGCAAAGACACCTTCAGAAACAGCCCTTCTGAGATTGGAAACAAACTTTTAGCCAGAGAGGAACATGGACCCGTATGTCTGAAAAGAGAAGCTTTTCAAAGGGGATCACTAACTACAGGTCTTTTATTTTAGAAACGTATCCACTCTGGTTGGTGATTCTTCTGCCTGAAAGGCCACCTTGGACTGCTAGACAGCTGATGTGACTGGACAGCAAATAGCTGTTTAAAACTGTCTAAAATAGTTAATTTGGTGGCTACCCACAGATAATCCCTGCTACAGGGTTTAGAGTCTAAGGCTGGTTCATTTAATGTGGTGACATGGTGACCTGGATTCCAGCAAGAACAAGCACAGCTTCCTTTAAACAGGTGGGAGAAAGCAGAAGGAATGCCATCGGGGAGACTGAGGGAGAGAGAGAGAAACAGAGAAGTGAAAACCAAATGAAAAGATGCAATTCAAGTGATTTACTTTGTTGATGCACGTCTGGGCCAGTTAGCAAAACCAAGGCACTCTCATTTCCCAAAGATGGAACAAAGGGTGGATTTAAATATCAAAGCTACATAAGTCCCTAAACCTGAGCTGCTAAAGCAAAATGGACACATTGTTTCAAGGCTGTCTTAACCTGGCAGCTGGCACTACACTAGAATGCCATGTCTCTGCCGTGTCTCTCCTGTCTCTTGGAAGCACGCTCCTTAGAAGGAAATACAGTTTCGGGACATGTGGACACTCTACTCTGTGGTCCTCTCAGCTTCCCCTTCCCCAGAGTTCCTGACATCACTTCTCAGGCATTGCCCTGAAAGGAATGGCTTCTAGTTTTGAAGGACCTTTAAATAAGAGACGGTCATCAATCCAGTTGCCATAGTAAGACAAAAACAGAAGCTATGATTTCAGCCCACTGAAAAAATAGACATCCTTCCCCTCCTTGCTACCATAAATGCTAAGTGGAAGAAGGTACAAATAAAAAGGAAAGAAAATATTGTCAAATTATTAAGAAAACGGAGAAGACAACCCAATCAGTGGGGAAAACCGTCTTGAAAACATAAAACAAACCCCAGAAAATAATACAAACCTAGGCCCTTTAAATAAGGATGGTGTTCAATACAAAATTTTAAATGCTTACATCTTCTAATGTAACACACGACTAGTTCCAAGTTTTAGGAGATTCTTGAACAAAAGGTACACATCAAAGCAGTGAGGTAGCGACACATTCCTCCTTCCCCAAAAAGTTTTCAGGAAGAGGCTGCATAAGCGCCTGTCAGTGACATCACCAGGAAGGAACCTGGTTTCCGGCAGGAAATTGCCCTGGGTGAGCTCCAAGGCTCCTAAACTCTCAGATTCTGGGATATGCTAAAAAAGAACTATGACTACAGTTTGACCTGATTAACCCTGCAGCCCTCTGAAATAACCAAGTCAACTCAAATAGCAAGACATTCTACAAATTAGCTGAGTGTAGTGATATGTTTTTAACCCACACTCAGATCTATAACACACACTATAAATTTTTACCAATATTATTTGATGACCTTAAGTATTAAAAATCTATAATTAAAAAACTCCCTATTATGAGTTTCTACTTCAACATGCTAGTTGATATTCACTATAGAGTACTAGGCAAAGATACAATGAAATTGCTATATAGCAAAGCTGTCATTATTAAATAACAGCTACATCTATGTTTTGTCCATCTTTTGGATCAATGCATCGTAGAGATTTTTTTCCTCTACTTTAATTGATCTTTCATTATGCTGCTGAGGTGGGGGGAGGACAGGTATAATTATTTTCGTTTTACAGATGAAGACACAGAGGCACAGCAATGCTGAGTGTCTGGCCAGTCTGGAAATCCGGTACTAAACTGCCTTCCCACCTCCTTTTTGCAAGATCATCAGCAATACTCATGGAGAGGCATACATAATACATTTTACTCTTCAATTAAAGCCAAGCGTTCAGGGAAGAGAGAAGGAATAAAGTGAGCTTTTTATAATTATTAAAAACTGAACACTGAGAAACAAAGCTGGGGCACTGACTAAGCTACATATGAATGACGGGCTTTATGCTTCATTACTCATAGCTTCCTGAGCCTTCGGTTCTCCCAAGAGGTGCACAGTACAATAGCCACCTTTGCATACAACTTCAGCACATAGTGTTCCCAGTCATCTCCGAGCTCTTTGAGCAAAAAGAGCTAATCTAATAATATGTTGGTCGATATTAAGAAATAAATAGTATTATTTGTTAACAGTCCTAGAATATAGAAACATAGCATTATGCCCAACCGATCCATCTACAAAAAGGTTAAGAAATGGAAATTTCATTTCAAATGGCTCCTCAAATCTATGGCTCATAAGCAAGCCATTAATTTCCAATGTCTAAATACCTTCAAAGGAGTAAATATTTATGTATTAGTCCAGTCATGTGAAATCTGCCCAAATAAGATCTGATTTGAAAACTTTCAATGTAAAGTGCTAAGTTTAATGAAAAACAGTATATCTGCATGCTGTTAGTATGGTTGGTATCTAATGCTGTGATAGAGTAATGCTAATTTAGAGTTTGCCACATGAGAGGCATATGTGCAGCTTTTATTTTCTCCATATTAAAAATATTTCTTTAAACAAAAATAAATTCCAGTCAGCCTCTTATCAGGAAGGAACATTATTAAGTCTGCAAAACAGTCACAATGAAAAGAAGCCCAGAATATTAGCAAAAACTGCTAAATTGTGCTTGTCATTCTGTACGTGAGCTGAATTCATTATGATGCTTTGCTTAATTTGCTTACATCCCAACACAGGCTTTGAAAAACTCCTCTAAATGCCACAACTTTGTAAGAGACATATATGGTTTCATGATATTTCTGCTGCAGCAACTTCTTAGGTTATCACCTCTCCCACAAAAAAACCCCCAAACCAACCAAACAAAAAGCTTCAAATACCCAAAACCCAGCAGAGAGAGTTGACTAATCAAACTAAAATTTCCTATGAAGGCACCAACTATGAAGTAGCTTGGAAAAAAAAAAATCACATTTATAAAGTCTAGATAAAATCAACCAAATAAACAAAATGCATTCCTTACTTAATCTTCAAACGACAAATACCTACTATCTCTGGATGTTCTAAATAACCAAGTTTAGGACTCTGAAGTCTTTGTATGAAATCAAAATCTAACCATCTTTAAAGCTACCTTAAAATAATCATGGATCTCTGGAATGTTACCACCTCTATATTAGTTCTTAGGAAACCAATCTGGTGTTACTAGTTTGAACTGTTTGTATCCATATATTTCATTTAGAAAGAAACAAATACAGATATCTCATACCCTATAGCTGACTGATCGTTCATACCAGAGAGTACTTCAGTATAGGTGGGGATCACAGCAGGGTAGATAGTGAATTTAAGGAATGGATCTTATTAATTAGGTGTTACAAGCCCCAAATATATGTGTGTGTGTGTGTATACACAGATACACACACAGAGGTACATTTCACTGAACTATTAAGTAACTAGTAACAATTAAGTGAATTGTTAAGTAACTAGAAAATAGAATAGTATTTTTTCCTCCAAACTAAGGTATCTATTTAGGCTATTAATGCAGACTGATTTTAAGTAATTATAATGCAAGTATGAAGATTTGAAATTGTAATTTATAATTTAATGATTCCTAAATATGCTACCAGATTTAAAACAAAACCCTTTACTATAACCACCATAATCTGCTAATGTTTGAAAAACTTAACATGAAACCACTGTAGAAACTAACTTAAAAATAAAAAGTCTAAATAATGAAGATTATACATTAAGGACAATAGTCACAAATAGTTATCTTTTTAGCTTTCATAGCATACATATGGCTCAAATGAATCAATTTAAACTCTAATTAGAATTTTTAAAGACTCGAGTTTTTCACTGAATGTATTTATCGTTAGAAAAACTTTTCTGAATTTTTCAGTTAGTAGGATTTATTCTGACATTAGAAAGCCAACACTAGGCTCAAAAGCAAGGACACTGAAATTAAAAAAAAAAAAAAAAAAAAGGATTATTTTGTCAGTAGACTTTACTCAAATATCTAAAAGGTAGAATCGCTCAGTAAAATGATAGTGTACTTATTACAAATTAATCTTTATCTTCCCAGCCCATTCTTGTTTTAAAACATATATACAGTAAGACTAATGCTACAACAAAATACTTATACTACTTCATACATTTTATGTGTGATTTATTCTAAATATTTTAAGAAAAGAAATTTTAATAGTTACTATTAAAAAATACCTTCAAAACATTTACCATTCAAAATTTATAAAAAGTACTGATTTTATGGTGCTGAAATATATATTCTTCCCATAAAGATTTTATGTAAAACAACTTGTGATTTGAAACAACTTTATTTGCATTTTCTATAAAAGCATTTTGACACTTTTAAAGTCTAATTTTCTTCAAAATAGTTCATCTTTGCTAGGACAAAAGAAAAGTGTCATGTGATGTCTCAATCGGTGAATAAAAAAGGTTTATAACTTCACTCTCATGTTGATAAAACCTTTGCATTCGCTGAGTATAAATAAATTATTGAGGATAAAATTATTTTAAATGTATACAGTGGAATTAAGAGAGACAGTATAACCTCTGATCACAGTAGACCCTTTGAACAACATGGGGGTTAGGGGTGACGACCCTCCATGTGGTCAAAAATCTGTATATAACTTGTGGCTGGCCCTCCGTATATGAGGGTCCTCCATATCTGCTGATTTAAGCAACTGGGAATCATGTAGTACTGTAGCATTTACTATTGAAAAAAATCCATGTATAAGTGGACCCGAGCAGTTCAAACCAGTGTTGTTCAAGGGTCAACTGTATTTTTAGTGAAATGGCAAAGTCACGAGTAGCACAGTTTTCTGGTATTTCAATGGTACGACGTTTGAGAAAAAGATAACTGCTCCAAATGACTTCATGATTAAATAAAATACTTCACTGCACAAATGAATCTGCTTCTGAGAGAAAGTTAACATAGGCAGGATTAGAGAGATTTGAGAGAAGCATTCACCAAAGAAAAACATACGTAAAACAAGAGGCTTGTGGTCCCATTATGACAACAAGGCCAAAAGCGAGGGATGAACCCTCAGAGCAGAGATAAAAGTACAGTAATGAGAAGCTGGATGTAATCACCATTAAAACATAGAGCACATTTAATAGCTATCCAAACATTAACCTACGCTGGAAAAAATATGGTTCAGAAGAGGTGCCCTCTCTCTGTTAGGCTGGGTCTTTGATGTTATCTGCAAGAAAAACATTCACTTTGTCCCCAAGAACTCAATTTCTGCTATTTGCTCTCTAGTTGGTAGTTCTTTTATATGTGTGATTTCTTAAAAAATTAAGGTAACTTTGGGACTTCCCTGGCAGTCCAGCGGTTAAGACTCCTCGCTTCCACTGCAGGTGACATGAGTTCAATCCCTGGTCAGGGAACTAAGATCCCACATGCTGCCTGGTGTGGCCAAAATAATTTTTAAAATTTAGGACAACATTCACATAACATAAAATTCACCATTTTAAGTGTACAATTCAGTGGTTTTTAGTATATTCACAATGGTGTGCAACCATTACCACTATCTAATTCCAGTACATTTCATCATCCCCAAACCTCATCACCCATACACATTAAGTAGTCACTTCCCCATTTCCCCCTCCCACCATCCCCTGGAAACCACTAATCTGCTTTCTATTTGTATGGATATGCCTATTTTGAACATTTCATGTAAATGGAATTATACAATATGTGGCCTTTTGCACCTGGCTTCTTCCACTTTTAACTGCCTGTTCTTAGAGCACTCCAAAAGGGCCGTAATTCCAAGTACACTAAACCACAGGTGCCGAAGATTCTTGATCTGTCCTCTGAGTGCACTTTAGTTTCTACAGACCTCCTGTGTATGATGATGTTCTAGTTCTTTGACTGCCTTTTGATCCCATGAAAATGGACTGTAATGGGAAATACAAATTATCATCTCTGGAATATGTCTTTGGAATAGAAAATAATCCATTGGATGGAGTTTCTGAAGTGGGAAAGAATACCAAAGAACAGAGGAGTAAAATTTTTGATTTGACCATAACATCTTAACAGTGACATGTACCCAGGTTATATTTTTCTCAGTGACATTTAAGCTCTTCTGGAAGACTGAGAACACCAAGCCATTTTTTAGTATCTCAAAGCATTTAATAAGTGCTCTGTAGCATGTGAAAACGGAAGTTAAAGTGAGAAGCTACAGTAGGCTGATTCTTTATCAGACTCTTGCTGACACTCATGGAGAGATTTAATCTCAGAGTTAAATTTGTTCTCCATAAGTTAGTTCCTGGAGTTTCAACTCAAATTGTCATACAAGTGTGCTTCCAAGTGAGTTTTCATATGTTTATCTTGTCTGTATGATGTAGAAACTCATAGATAGGGAATTAAGCATAATGTCTTAGCTTTCCAAAGGTGGAAAAAATACTGGTGTATTGCGTGTGAACTGTGAACTGGGTTATTAATCGCTGCAGAACTTTATAAAAGGCTAAAAATATTTGTATAAAATAGGAAGGTGTTGTCATCCCCAAAGTTTTAGTCTCAGTCTTTCTCTCACCCACACATAAGAAAAGTCTTTAATTAGTACAGGCACGACAGAAACCATTTAGTGGCCTTTCTTTAAAACAAGAGGCAGAGATCTTATCTAACTTACTGTTATCTTACTTGTGTCTAGAATAGTACCTGGCTTGAAGCAGGAGCTCAAAAAATGTTTAGTGCATGAAGGAACAAATTTATAAATGTGAACCTGTGACAACCTCCCACATGAACCTGTAACAACCAAGTTCTCACTGCCAGAAGGTACTGTGGGGAAATAACAATGGTGATTAAAAATGATGACTACCAGATTTCTGCTTTGGCCACAGTAGAGTAGCTTGTGATTGGAACTAACTCTCCCAGTGAAAACAACAATGAAAGCTATATAAAATACATAACGTCTGCTTATGGACATCAGGGAGCAAACCGATGTAGGCAGAACCTAAGGAGCTGTAGTCCCTGAAAGAAGGAAAGCACACTGGGGTGAGCTCCACATTCATTCTGCCTTCTCTGGAGACACTGAAAATTTACACAAGGAAATAAAGCCTAGCATAAAGCATCAATCCCAGTTGGTTGAAGAAACAAAGGTTGGGGCTTCCCTGGTGGCGCAGTGGTTAGGAATCCGCCTGCCAATGCAGGGAACACAGGTTCGAGCCCTGGTCTGGGAAGATTCCACATGCCGCGGAGCAACTAAGCCAGTGCGCCACAACTACTGAGCCTGTGCTCTAGAGCCCGCAAGCCACAAGGTACTAAGCCCATGTGCCACAACTATTGAAGCCTGCATGCCTGGAGCCTGTGCTCCACAACAAGAGAAGCCACCACGATGAGAAGCCCACGCACCGCAACGAAGAGTAGCCCCTGCTCGCCACAACTAGAGAAAGCCTGCACGCAGCAACAAAGACCCAATGCAGCCAAAAATAAATAAATAAAAATAATTTTTAAAAAAAGAAACAAAGGTTGGAGTTTGGGCTACCAAAGTAGCTAGGACATGAGGGACAAAAGCTTAGGAAAAAGCTTAGGAAAGTGAGCCTGAAATGCTTCCTCTTGAAGTGTTTGCCAATCCTAAACCATGTGCACAAGGTGAGACCTTCAGAAACCCAGCAAACAGCAGCAACTGGGAGGCTAAGGAGGTGAGCAAAACTCTTGGTGCTGAGGAGAGAGAGGCTGGAGTTCAAGGCCACCAAGATGAAGTGGCCCCAATAAACACCCCAGCTTTTCAACTGAGAACCCAGAGAGTCCATGTGCCAGGAATAAGGGAAAAACTGAAACCAGCCCTAAAAAAATCTAAAATCAACCCTCAGTGGGCTTATGGTGATCTGCCTGTACTCTACCTACTTGCTGGAAGAAAACAGAACCATTTTAGGAGGAAGATATCATTCAGGGCCTCCACAATTTTTATATATGCAACGTACAGTATTCAGGTAAACTTACTAGGCATCCTAAAAAACAGAACCAAATGACTGAAAAACAAGAGGAAATATACATGGAAAATAGAAACAACCAATAGGTAGTAATTCAGACACTGGATTTATCAGATAAGAACTTTAAAATTACTTTGATTAAGAAGTTCAAGAATATAGAGGGAAAGATTAAGAATTCCAGCAGAGACCTAGAGTCTATAAGAGAGTCAATGCATATTTTAGATCCCAAAATACAATATGTGAAATTAAAATTAATATTCATTAGATCCAGCAGAACAAAAGATAACTGAATTGGAAGACAGGTCAGTGAGTATTACACAGATTGAAGCAGAGGGAGAAACAAAGATGGAAAACACAGAAAAGACTGTAAGATATATATGGAACATGGTGTAAAGGTTTGGAAGATTCCTAGAAAAGAGGAAACAGAGAATGGATTGGAAATAATTATTTGAAGAATGATTGGTTAAGAATTTTCAGTATTGAGGAAGAACAACAGATTCTACAAAAATATCCTTCAAAAATAAAGGCAACATTGAGCTGTACCCTTTTAATGGGTGAATAGTATGTTATGTGAATTTTATATATGTGGTACAAAAGGAAATAAAGGCAAAAGAAAGTTTCAAAAAACAAAAACTAAGATAATTCATTGATAGCAGACTTGGCACTAAAATAAATCCTGAAGAGAGTTCTCCAGGCAGAAGGAAAATAATCCCAGGTAGAAGTAAGTCTAAGGCAACTGGTAAATGAATTTTTAAAAAATCTCCAACAAACTAAAATACTAGAGAAAAAAGGGGTAACAGAGAGTACTTGGTTTATTTAAAAAAGAAAGCAGAACAAGAGAAATAGAGGAACAAAGAGGAAATGGGACAAATAAAAACAAACTGAGATGGTAGATCTAAAACCAGGAATCAGAAATCACATTAACTGTAAAAGGACTAGATACCCCAAATAAAAGACAACTCAAAAATCTTAGGCAAAATATTAGCACACTGAATCCAATGATATATGAAATGAATAATACACCATGACCAAATAATACACCATGACCAGGAATGCAACATTTGAAAATCAATTAGGGTAATTTATCACTGTAAGAGGATAAAGGAGAAAAGTCATATGGTCATCTTAATAGAAGTACTATTATACTAATAAAAACTCTCAGAAAGCTAGGAGTAAAAAATTTTGGGTAAATGGTATCTATTTTAAAATTTATATCAAACATCATATTGAATGGTGAAATACTGAATTCTTATTCTGAGCTCAGGAACAAGTCAAAGAGGTCCATTGTTACCACTTCTATTCAACATTTTGCTAGAAGTTCTAGTGAACTCAATAAGGTAAAGGAAAAACTGGGAAGGGAGAAATGAAACTATCATTATTTACAGAAGATATGGTTGTATATATAAATGAAGAGACAAAAGAATCTACAGAATTATAATAATTGAAGTGAATTTAGTAAGGTTGCTAGATGCAAAGGCAATATAAAAAATCAATTATATTTCTATCTACTAACAAAAAAGAATTAGCTAATAAAATACAAACATCAAAAATCCAGAAACAGATTTAACCACTACATGTAAGTCTTAAAACATTGCTGAAACAAATTCAACAGGACTAAGTAAGTAGAGGGATATACCACATCTATGGATTGCAAAACCCAAAATTGAGGAGATATCAGTTCTCCTGAAATTGATCTATATTTTCAATGCAATACCAGTTAAACCCTAATGGATATCTGCACCCACCTCCAAGGAAACTGACAAGCTGTTTCTAAAATATGTATGAAAATGCAAAGGGTCAAGAAGAGCCAAGACTATCTGGAAGATGATCAAAGTTAGCAGTCTTTCATTATCAGGTATGAAGACTTCGTAAAAGTTCCAACTGCAATGCACTAAGCTTTTCAATACATTGGGCTGGGTCAAGTGGATACTCTTACAGAAATAAATGAACGTTGGCTACTGTCTCACACCATATACAAATATCAGCACTAGATGGATTGTATGCCTAATGTGAATGGTAAAACAAGGCTTTTAGAAGAATTTAAGAATATCTTGATAATACTGGGGCAAAGATTTATTAAACTAGACACAAAAATCATTAACAATAAAAGAAAAGATGTATATATTGGACTTCATAAAAATTAGTGCTTTCTGGTCATCAAAGGTCACCATTTGGAAAGTGGAAAAGCAAACCAAAGAGAAGATGTTTATAATAATACATCAGACCAAAAACTCATATCATTAAAATATAAAGAACCCCAGCAAATCAATAGGAAAAAGACAGATAACCCAATAAATATGAACAAGTGACTTGAACAGGCACTTAACAAGTGAAAATTTCCAAATGGCTAATAAAGATATAAAAAGGTATTCCACATATCATTACTTCTCAGAGAGATGCATATTAAAACCACAACAAAATACACACTTAGCATAATGGATAAAAACACAAAGAAATACACACTTGCCAGAATGGCTAAAACTAATAAGGCTGATGGTACCAAGTACTGCTGAGGAAGGACATAGAGCAACTGGAACTCTCATACACTTGGTGGGAGTTTAAATTAGTACAACCACTATTGAAAACTATTTGGCAGTATCTTCTACAGCTAAATATCCATCCATCCTATGATTTAGTAGTTTTATTCTTATGTATAAACCCAAGAGAAATGAGTGCATGTGTGCACTAAAAGATATGTACAGGAATGTTCATGGCATCTTTAGACATAAAAGCCAAAAATTATACGCAACCCACGTGTCCACCAACGGTAGAAATGATCAATTATAGTATACTTATTTGATGGAATACTACAGAGTAATAAAAAAGAGCAAACTATTGTTATTGCTACATGCAACAACATACGTGAATTTCACAGACATTGTGATGATCAAATAAAACCAGACACGAAGACTACAGACTGTATAATTCCATTTACAGGAAGGTCAAGAACAGGCAAAACTATTCTATGGCGACAGAAGTCAGAACAGTGGCTACGTCTGAGTATGGACTGGGAGCCTCATCCCGATCTAGGTGATGGTTATATGGGTGCATATATATGTAAAAATTCATTGAGCTGTCACTTAAGATCTCTACACTTTATACGTCATACTGCATTAAAAATGTTAAAACCATGATCACTACTTATGTAGTGTCAGTCCTCCATTTTGACTGGTCTCTTTGGCCATAGAATGTAAGGGGTCTGGGTGGAAGGCAGTAGAAGTTTGGGAGGAGGTAGGGAAACAGAGAGGAAAATGTTATCAAATGGGCCTCCTAGAAGAAAATCACCACCTTGCATTGCAAAGCTTGTGTATAACGTTGAATAAGTTCATTTATCCACACAATAGACAAATTAAAAGCTATTTATCTATAGGCCATTGAAATAGCATTTTTGTAAAGTAGCCCTCTCCATGTTCATACCGAATGTTTGTATCTCAGAGTGGGAAGGTTGCTCACTTTCTCACATAGCATCATTATTTTCTTATTCCTAAATAACTTTCATCCCCAAATTTATCTTTCTCTGTCCCAATCGAGTCTTTATTTCTCTGCTCTTAATTACAACCTATAAATGTTAGTCAATACGTATTAAGAAGTAGTGGGTGAAACACCAGCGTAGGGACCCATTAATGTGTGTGGTCATACAACTGCAAAACAAAAAATCAAGAAAAGTAAAAAAAAAAAAAAAAAAAATCAAGAAAAGTACAAGTCCTGCAGTGAATGAAGACAACACAGACGGCAGTGGATAGGAATGGCTTTCCTTTGAGTTGTGGCTTGACAATACTTTTACTCTTAATTGTCCACATAGAACAGCGGAAAAACTATGTTTTTCATCTTTTTATCTTCCATTTACTTTCTAGGAAGACAAAGTCTTATCTTTATGCAAAGCCGTGGAAGAATTTACATAGTTACAAAGATTACTGCAGCTTAGATGATTTTCAACAAGTTTTCGGTTCCACACCCAAGGATACATTACCATTTTAGACAGAAGTGTACAAGCTGTAAATTAAAATGCCAGTCTTTTCAAAATTCTTCCAAGTATGTGTATATGTGGTTTCCTCTTCTTTTTTAAAATCCATGCAGTAAAGTTTTAGGGGTATTTTTCAAAATTTTAGTACTGAAGTATTAAATTTATATGTGACGTAGCACCTTTACATTCCCCTTCTTATCCACCAAAAGAAAGAGAATTATTGTACATTTAATCTCTCCTTTTACCAGTATTTATGACTTGAGCAAACAGGAGAGCACTACAGTACCTAAAATAAACTGTTATGAAGAATCAAATGTCTACTACGGCAACAGGTCTTTTATGAGGATTATCATCGCACATCCATTCCAACACAACAGTGCACATTTACTCGACCAGCCTCTCACAAAGTTAAAAATAAAACTGCAGTTAAGAATGTCAAGTTCCTCAACCTTACTGAATTTTAGAACAAATAAGACAAGAGAAACGGTGATTTTCCAATCTATCTACAAGCAGAAATGCCAGGAAATAAACCTGTAGTATTCTGCTCATACAACTTAAACTTCCTTTTCTAAGTCATGACATTTTGGGGGGTTGTTCTTTCTGTTTTATTCTTCTTTTTCAACATAGGAGGACTTCAAAACATAAATTAAAAGATCAAAACTGCTCCCTATGGGAAGGAACAAGAATTAAAATGGATTTTTTTTTTTTTTTTAGCGAAGAGACAAATTTTACATAACTGTACAAATTAAAAATGTTATGCAATGGAGAAGATTAAATGGAAACCACATCATGTTAAGTATTATCCCAGTTTCCTGTGCTCCGGAGAAACGTTGCTATATTGAATACTACTTGACCTATCTGAAGTATTCAACTCCTTAGGACCACCTAAGCAGTATTCTAAGTAGAAAAATATTACAAAATGTCCTTCCACCTATTCCAGCAGAAATACACCAGGAAAATTAAGCCTGAAGAATAACTACCAAGAATCCTGTCTGTTAGTTCAAGTCTCCTTCTAAATACAAAATATCAAGCTTTTTACCATGTGCTCAGAGGAATAATGGAAAGGATGTGGCTGGCAATAAGCAGTACCTATTTTGCACTAATATGAAGAAGCCAAGACAGATATACTTGGGAGCCACTTTAACGTCTTACTCCTTTTTGGTGTAATAGTAGGTAAATATAAAATACTGGCACCTGCTTAGTTCACAAATTCATGAACTAAAAAGTGGACAACTGCCTTGGGGAAGGGAGGCATCAATTACCTAATTACATAACAGGGAGCTGGGCATACAAAGAAAAGGGCTCAGAAGAAATATCTTGAAATCTCAAAGGTAAGAAATGCTGAAGATGAGGACTGAAATGAGACTAACCAAATGTTTTTAAGATGAAAAATGTTGCCTCCTTGAAAACATACTTTTGCCCCATATAAACAACATTTAAATAATTACCCTTAAGGGAAACATTCTCTCTAAGGAATACCACAATTTGGAGTTACTTAACAAGACAGCAAATAAAACCTTTATGCAGCTGTAGCAGCTATTTTCTTTGGATGGTTTATACTTAAACTATTTATTTGATGCATCTGTTATCTTATGATTACTTTTCCATTCCTTGAGTTTTATAATAACTTGAATTTAAATTCTGAATTTTATTAGAGCCTGCTACATTCATTTTAGTGCCAGATAAAGGTATCAAATAGAGGGGAACTCTTGTGTGGGGTAAATAAGTTAATTAAAGGCCAGAAATTGGGGTGTTATGGTGTAAGACATTTAAGGGTCCAAAAGTCATACAATTGAAAGATATTTCATTATATTACAGTAATTCATCTATAATTATATTGCTATGGTGTAAGTAGCATATCAGTATTTAACTTATTTACTTAGATCTTAAGAATATCAGAAATGTGATCATACAATCACCCAGATCATGTTACTCATCATTGGGAGAACACCCTAAGTAATAATGTGGTCTAACACAAGTATAGGGCCAATAACTTAGAAATTTTCACCATTTTGAGGTACCCTGTTCTTAATAAATATGACAATAACAGGTGCTTGAAATGTGGGCAAGGTGAATAAGTAGACTTTAAATTGTATACTTTTATAAAGTATTTGAGAACATACTCCAAAAATTGAGATACAAAAGGAATTCCCTTATTGAAAAAAATAGTCACAGCTATCCTAGTAGGTTTCTTTAAAATAACTTATCTTATATAAAGCCATTTGTTATTTATTTATCAGTAATAGTTATTTATCATCATATCATAGTTATTTAAGAAATCAGCAGTAATATAAAAAAAAAAATAAAAGGCAGTTTTTCAAGGGTAACTGAATCCGTAATTCCAAGACGGACCAGAATATTGAAATTAACTCAGAAGACTTGATTTTCTGTCCCAGTGGTTCAGTGGTTTATTGTTTTATAGAGGTTTGGAAGAATTAATGAATTTCAAAACAGCTAATTTAATTCATTCAACCATAGGATCTGACACAGTAATTAGAAGAAACTGGTCTTTTAAAATGTCTTTCCTCTATTACTTTCCTTTTCTTATTCTTGCCTCTCGATTAGCTATATATAGTTACACAATATATGAGTCAGGATTTATGATGATATGAAAACTACATACACTATAATCAATAAAGGAAGAAGGGAAGGGATGATTTGGCTCTATCTCCAAAACTGTTACAAAGAGAATTTAGTGTATTTGTTTCTCTTAAATCTACTTCTATTTTTCTCCTAATACCAGAAAAGAGTCCTTTCATTTAACATTTTCATATGAATTATTTTTTAATTCATTTCTGATGTGACTAAACGAAAGCTTTGTGAATTTTAAAATGCAATTCACTGACACTAACAGCCTGCATGTACCATAACTGCTGCAAACTCAGCATCTTTCTGGTACTTATAAGTAGAGTGAGGATGAAGATATTCTCTAAGTGGGCACTCCTCTGAGTGTTTTCTGAGCTCTTCTCAAAAGCCCATTCTAGATTACGCAAGGAGGCTCACCAGTTGATAAATTAGCCTCTCTTTCCTTCCTTTCACTCTGCCTGCCATTTTACCATTTCATTTTCTGTCAAGTCCTCCAGAAGAAGAGGCAATGAAGATAAATGAAAGTGAAACCCACTGATTTCCAATACTCACAATGCATCAATTACACCATCAATCATTAGGGTATACCAACCATTCTTCTGGATCATTTCCCCTTAGCAACAAAATCCCTTTGGTTTATACTTTACTAGTATCTTCCACTAGAATGCACAGTTTTAAAAATGTCTTGAAGAGCTAACTAACACATTTCTAGACATAGTCAACCTTACTATAGATATAAATGGACATTTTCTTGATTATTGTAACCCTGTGCCTGATGGGGTCACATTCTGTGAATTAGCTACAGAGTTTGGTAATAATGCACCTAAGATTTCCCATCATTACTAAGAACGACCATAAGCTAGGAGTACAAAGTCTTCATTGACTCAGTGAGAATTAGGTAGCCATTTGGGCCACTGAAAAGTATAAAAAGTTATTTCCGATAATCATTGTGGACAAAAATGTGAACAGGATAATACATTTTGAAAATAGTTTAATATTTGCCATTTTTGTTGCCTGTGCTATTAATATATACATTGGTTCAGTAATAAATATACTATTACATAGAGTGCAATATTTTTAGTATTCGTAACTGGTTGAAATTAATGCTGCTATTATCTCAAGAAAGGAATAAATAAATATCATGCCCAATTCCAAACTAATGCTCGAGAGGTTATCATTAACAAAAACTACAAAAGAAACATGTTGGGCCTTTTTAAGCATGATTCCTGTAAACATCGCAAAAAACCGCTTTTCTCAGTCCTGACATTTCGTGTGATGGCTTTAAAACAAAATACAACACACAAATCCTATCACTTCTTTTTTTGCATAGGGGATGAATTAATCATATTTTAAAATGCAGCAATCATTCAGTGAAATGTCTTCAGCACACAGCACTTGTTTTCGGTAGGAATTCAGAACTTTTGAGCAATAAAAGTGCTCTGCATAAGTTTATAAAATATGCTTTCTGGATTTAAATTTAACAGAAAAATTTCAAAACAAGCCATAGTTATAATTCTAAGGTATTATGTACATAATATCTGACTACAGGAGGAAAAGCCTCACCGCAGCACAGCACAGTGTACAAATAACACAGTGTTTAATAGAATTTCCCTTTAGGTGTTCCTCACATCAGTGCCTCTGGGGCTAATGATTACGTTATACAAGGCCCCTTCTACTTGTTGCATCCCAAGTGGAAGGGGGATGTGAGGGCAAATTTAAAGTAGATAATGGGGGGGAAAAGAGGCAAAGATACAGTACATATGCTTGAAAGAGTGCACTTTATGAAATAGCTTGCTTTATTCATATTCTTTTATAAAGTGCAACATTACTTAAAACAGAGACATGTACCTTAATATTTTGCAATAGCCATTAAAACAAATTGCCAGGAAAGAGCAGTGCAAAATTAAAAACATACATAGCTTAGCATGCATCTCAGATGGGTCCCCAGTATAGAGTGTGGGACCTGAAGTTCTTATATCTTTTTTTTTTTTACTTTTTAGAAAAAGATTAATAATAGCAGGTTATCGTCATAGGTAACCATAAAATAAAAACAATAAGTTAAAATCCTCTCTGAAGAAATAAGTATATGCCACACATAAAATTCATTACAGACTCTTTTTCAAAACAGACCTTTTTTGCTGATAAATCACTGTTCAAAGGGTGCAAGTCTCTTAAAAACCCACGATGCCCACAAGGCGAAGCAAAAGGTATCATCACAGTACGAGGAACTCTTGTTGGCAGACATCTGAAGAACCTGCGACTTATTTTGTCAGCAGCTCAAATCTCACCAGTCCCTAATTAAATTGACAGACATCTTTGCTCTTTCAAAAACAGTCCTGTTGGCACCATGCTAGGTCACTAAACAGTATGACATGTGGTCTATTCACAGTAACATTCTCCGTCCAGTGCTTTTGGATGAGGCTAACCAATTGGGTTTTCCTGAAAAAATTCCCTGCGAGGCAGATTCCAAGGAGACCAATGGGACACGTTTTTCAAAGCACAGAACCTGGCCGCAGGCACACGATGAGGGAGCAGAAGAGACAATGGATCACCCGTTATGCGCCTACCGTTCCTATGCTGCTCAGTCTGAGAACTGGAAGAGGGTCTCTGGGTTATTGCCGTCGGCAGGATTGCTGGGCTGCAATGTCTTTGTGGGTGTCCTTTTGCCATGAGAATGGGAGGAAGAAGAGTGAGAGCTTTCACTGGAGCTGCTGCGCGTCTCGGTACTGGTGCTGGTCTTCTTCATTTTCCTTCTCTTCGCCAAAGGGGCCTTATCAACATTCTGAAGGCAAAACCCCTCTCTCTTGTATTTGTTAAAGGCCTAGGGGAGAAAACAAGGGGAACCCCCGTGAAGGTAAAAGGATTGAAGTCTTCCTGGCCGTCACGGGTTATAGAGAACTTGCGTTTGGCAAGCTTGGCAACCACAGCTTCAAGTTGTTCTGGGAACATGGTCCTTAACACCACTGTATCCAAAACTCCGGGCAGGGTACAGAAGCTCATGGGAAAGGGTTTCTGAGGGCTCTGTTTAAATCCACCTGTTAGGGCGTCCAGGAGTCACAATTCTAATAAATCTTTTGAAGAGGGCAGGGCTACCTCTCAATTAAAAAACCACCGACGGACTGGAAATTCTTGAAGAATGTCAGCAATCTAACTCACCTCTCTCCATCACTTTGACTAGTTCTGTGTCTAAGATTGAAAATTCCAACCACAAAGTCCCAACACAGAGCCCCTGATCTCCACTCCCACGTCAATGCAATTTGGGTACATCTTGGACACAGTATATGCAGAGAAGATTAGCTCTATAAACCTCAGCCTGGCTTCCTCCTCACAGCAGCCTGTCTTTACTTTTCTTAGATTCAAGCTTAGGCATTGCTGAGTGACAACCTCACATCATATGTCACTGAGAAGATTTGGATCACCTGCCTCAAATGCTTGCAGTTCATCTCTTCACACCTCACCAGATCCCAGCTTATTAATATTTTAATCCATTTCTGCAGCTGAAGAGGAAATGCTATCCTGTCTCCTTTCTCAAGATAATCCTTTCAGAAGTAATTTACTTTCTCTCTAACTCATTGGCTCCTTATCCTTAATGTATTTGCATCTGCTTGGCACGAATGTGCAGAATCTACAGTTATTGCAATGCAGTCTCAGCCTTTCAAGTATACAGTCTTTACTTAATACCAATTAATTTACTTCTTATCCCTCACAGTCTCTAGAACATATTATGCACAAAAATGATTTTTGAATGAATGGACCTTCACATGTGCCTTAGTTCCTAATGCCTATTTATAGTTTTTACAGACAGTCATTTAGCTTATTTGAGAGAAAAACTGTTCTAATACAGACTTGTGGTTGCCAAGGGGGAAAAGGGGTGGGGGAGGGATGTATGGGGAGTCTGGGATTAACAGATGCAAACTGTTATATATAGAATGGATAAACAACAAGGTCCTACTGTATAGCACCGGGAACTAGATTCAATATCCTGTGATAAACCATAATTGAAAACAATATGAAAACGAAAGTGTATATATATGTATAACTGAATAGCTTTGCTGTACAGAAGAAATTAACACAACATTGTAAATCAACTATACTTCAATAAAACAAAAATTTTTTTAAAGTTCTAATAGTATGCATATTGTTTTCCTTACCAAGTCAAAAATTTCAACTATTCAAATATCAGACTACTGCCTCATCTTGCAAACTCATTCTAAATGTCAAATAAATATTTTGTGGTTAGCAGTGACTCTGGTCCCCATGCACTTTCTGTTTATAAATGTGTTTATATCATGAAGGGATTTATAAAAGCATATCTAAAATTAAAAGGACCCATTTAAAAAACTGTATTGCTAAGAGGGTATCTCTTAGCAATAGATTATAGAGTAAGAACATCTATATGATCCCTTTCCAAACCACCCTACAAGTGCAGAGCCCAGAGCCTTACATGGAAGGTTGCTTTCACACAGGTGTGCACAGCAGCTCCTGAAGACCCTAGAATGTCTGGAGTCATCAGAGGGTTTGAGGATAGCTGACTGCCATCTTGAAGCCATTCATTGTATCTCAAGCCAGACATTTTAAGTCTCTTATTTGGATCGACTGTGAGAAGTCCTGTGGGAATAAATAAGATATTTTTATTTTATGATTTGTCATTTCAAACATAGTTTAAAGTCAACCTCAGACATAGATCTCAATTATGTTCACAAGACATGATGGTTTCTGAAAGGCGTCAACCTCCTACAAAGATAATTACGTACATTTTCATGTACATTTAAATCCCCTAGTGAATACCGGATGCTAATAATAAAGCCCACAGTAGCCTATATCTGGAGGCTGTAGGCTAGCTGGCTTTCCAATCAGGAGAAAATAACCACCTAAAACAAGGACTCCCACTAGTGACCAGGCAAACTCCCCCAAAACAAAGAGTACCGAGATTTACTTCATTCATGTACAAACATCTTCCACAAGTTAGGGAGTGTGGAGGTATGGAGATGGACACTCAGAGAAGAGCTGCAGGGAGGCACACAGACAAAACCCAGGTCTCATCACATTACAGGACAAGTGCTGTCGCACGAGCCACACGCATGGCAGGCCCAGGGGAAAGACTCAGCCTAGGGAGTGTGGGCATCCTGGAAGGCTCCCAGGAGACGAGTCCTGGGGGATGAGCCGTAGTGGGTTTGATGAAGAAGGGTGCCCTTCTTCAGGGATTAGGAATAGCACGTGTAAAGGGGAGCAGAATCCGAGCACGTTGGAGGAATTCAAGTGTTCGAGGATGGTGGAGCGAAGGTGACAGGAAGCAGAGGCAGGCAGGGCCAGGCTGTGAAGGGCTTTGAATTGTGAAGGCTGCACTATGGAGTCTGACCTGAAGCTCACGGGGATTGTCTGAAGGATTTTTAACAGAAAAGAGGCATGATTGCATTTGGCTATTAGGAAGGTCACTGTGCTGATGGATGACACGTAAAGTGAAAGGAAGTGAGACAAGTTGAAAGCATGTTGTGGATTTTAGGAGACAGACGATGACAAGAACTAAGGTGACAGCCATGTGAATGGGGAGGAGGGGTGGCTGGGAGGGATGCTGCGCCCGCAGGACCGCGTGCCCGGCTGCGGAAGGCGAGGGAGGTTGCGGGGACCTCGGGTGATGCTGGGTCCTGTCCTGGTGATCTGGCTTCGTGGCCATGTAAAAGGAGGGGGAAAGGAGGAGGCACATGCTTGGGGGAAAGGAGAGTAAAAAGGAAGAGGTTCATTTTGAAGGTGTGAGACTGAGATGCTGGTGGATCCAAGTGCTAGTGCACGTAGTGAATGTGGATAAGATTACTGAGGGAGAGTGTTCTGAGAAGAAAATAAGGCTGAACAGAGTAGCCTGAAACCTTTTAGAACACACAGGGACTCCCTGAGTAATTCACCAACAAATATATGTCATGGGTATGATTCCACTTCAGTCACTACACATCATATAAAATATGAGATTTTCCATTAGATTCTTACCTTGGATCAAATCTTTAGCCTCTTGGGATACATTCTTCCAGGCTTCTCCTTCAAAGGAGAAATCTCCCTTTTTAATTTTCTTCATGATTTCCACCGCACTGGTGCACGTCAAGCTTTTGTCATGAGATTGGAATGGAACTTGCCCTGACAACATTGTATACTATCAAGAAAAAAAAGGAGCAAAACAGAATGTCTGCCGAAATCACCATCAAAGCCACTCTGGTAATTTCATTACCAACTTAGCGTAATTTCCTAGATATTACACTTAGCATTGCTGCGTTTAAAAGATTACATGGCTTCAATCACTGAAACAACCAACACATTTCAGGCTTGTATATAAAAAGGAATGGCTTAGTATGATATCAAGATTTAAAGCCATTTTGATAACTGTATTCAGATAAGAAGAATAAAAAAGGGATACTCTAACCATCTCAAAAGATGGTATTAATGTCGACAGGGGTGTGTGTACATGCCAAAGGAATTGCAGGCCCTGGCTAAAATGGCCCAGCAGGGATCAGGGGACACAAATGAGAATGGATCTTGAAGACGCTGAGCTGGAGTGGGTGTGTGGAACATAAGACCTGGCTGACGGAGAAGAAATTATCGCCATGGAAACACTTGTCTGAGACATCCTAGCAGGGACACCTGGAGCCAGTACGAGTAGTCAGCTGAAATGGCTCCTTGAAGCTCGAACAAAACTGTGTACTGGGATCAGCAGATGCACTGATTCATAAAGCTGCAGCAGCAGTCGCTGTACTACGGACACGGCACACTCAGAATCAACCCGAGGAGGTCCGGAAGACACAGCAAATTACATGCATAGGTGCCCATCACCTCTCTCTGTTGCACCAATGCTTCTTCCTTAACTCACACCTATGGCCTCACTGAGGGGGGCTCCCGATGAGCAACTGATGAAGGAAGAAAGGAAATTGGGCCTACTTGTCAGGTGGGTTGGCATTCTTTCACTTGGGTGCAGCTGGCCTGTTCGAACGTGAAAAGCTCAGTGAAGACACCAGCTCAGGACAATACCCTGTGGGGTTGGGGTGCTGTCCTTTAGGACTGTGCTGAACCAATGGCTGATCCATTGGTGCTGGGTCCCCCATATCTAGATTCTATGGGCACACGACCCACTTGTAGAATTCACGTTTCCTGTTCCTGCAGCCTTAGGGTCTGCTCAGTTAGAGGTCTTTGTTCCATGAACTCAAGTGATCAGCTCCACTCGGTAACAGTAGGTGGCAACTCAGTGGTGCACCCTCTGCTCTCCCTCTTTCCCTGCCTCCCTGGGATTATGGTCCTTAGGTACATGACAAAACATAAGCTTTAACTTCAGGTTCTGCTTTCTGGGGAATCCAGACTAAAATATCTTTCTATTGTTGATGAAGATTTTGACCTGTTTCCAGTTTGGGGCATTTTGAAACATGCTGCTATATATCTTCTTGTACGTGTCTTTCGGTACATAAAAATACACATTTCTGTTGAGTATATCCTTGAGACTGGAACTGCTGGGTCATTTGGTCTGTGTATGTTTGGTAGATACTGCCAAGTAGTTTTCCAAAATCTGCTCGGCTTCTTATCTTACCCCACTTCCTAACAGATACATTTGTGGCTAAGTACAAGAAAATATCCTTCTTATTACAGTTTTCTCACTCTCATGTGTAATAATTCAACAGGCTTTTGCGTGGAAAAACGAATTCTCCGTCTTTGGAAATCTTTAAAGGAGACTGGTGACAGGGACTTTGTAGAAAAGATCCCTTTTCTGGAAGAGTTAGAATTAAACAAACTTTAGGGCTCCTCTCAACTCCAAGATCTTAAAATTTAATTGATTATCCAGGAATCAACTTCTGTTAAGAATAATTCTGTATCTGCAAACTGTTTGCAAATGGTGTGATAAGAAAGTATCCATATACATAAAGATATACATCTCTTTCTATATATGTGTATATATATGTATGTATACACACACAAGAGGGAATTAGGGAGAAAGGAAAAGTAAATATGGCAACATGTTTAAATGTTCACAGTGTTATTCTCCCAAATTTTCTCTAGGTTTGAAATTTTCATAATAAAATTTGGGGAAGTAATTGAAAAAATAAGAAATCCTGAATAAATCTCTTGGAAGAAATATGTTTAAAATGTTATTATATTCCATCCTGTGGGTATGCTATATATTCCTATGGGATAGTATATAATCCTATCCTACATTTTCTAAATACTGTCTGTTAAGCTCTGAATCATTGTGTGCCTTAAAATTCATATGCCAAAGAGCCAACCCCCAATGTGAGTGTATTTGCAGGTAGAAACTTTATGGAAGTAAAGGTAATGAGGTCATGAGGGTGCAGTCCTCATCCAATAGGATTAGTGTCCTTACAAAAAGAGACACCAGGGAGCTGGCTCTCTCTCTCTCTCTCTAAGCGCATGCACTGAAGAGAGGCCATGTGAGGACGCAGTGAACAGATGGCTGTTTGCAACCAAAGGCAAAAGCCCTCACCAGATACCAACCTTCTGGCACCTTGATATTGGACCTCCCAGCCTCCAGAACTGTGAAATAAATTTCTGTTGTTTAAGTCACCCAGTCTGCAGTGTTTCATTATGGTGGCCCCGAGCAGACTTAAGACACTGTGTAAACTCTATTTTAATTAAAGTCCTGTGAATTTCCAGTGAACTGCACATACATGAGGTAGACTGAGTTGTAATCAAAGCTGCATGATATGATGTGATGCATCTTCCTGAAGTATTTGTTTTACCCAATGGGGGTAACATAAATTATTTTCATATTAAAGTATCCATATTCATGTGTATTAGATGCAACATGTAAAAGGGCCATAGATTTCTAAGGCAAACCAGACGACCCCCCCAGAAAATTTTGTGCTTACTATGGGATAGCTCAGGCTTTGTATCTAGATCCTCTGGAGATATGCACTCATTTATATGGAAAAGTTTGCAAAGCATTCTTCTTATTTTTTTTTGGACAGTTTAATGCAGGTGCTAACTATGCTTTTCATCTGTATTTCATGTCTCTAAAAGGCAAGGATTTTTAAAAACCACAACCACAACCTATTATCACAACTAAAACAATTAGCAGTAATTCCTTTGTATCATCCAATATCCAGTCAATATTCAAATTTCTCCAGTTGTGTTATATACATTGTATAAATATATCTGTATGACTTGAATTTAATAAATAGATTTGAAATTAGAAGTTGTTTGAATCAGAATTCAAGTAAGATGCAAACACTGTTTCTTAAGTGTCTTTTAATCTATAGGTTCCCAGGCTGTTTTTTTCTCATAATTTATTTGCTGGAGAAACTCGGTTGTTTGTCCTGCAGAACTTCCCGCAGTCTGGCCGTTGTGATTGTACTCTTGTGGTATCATTTAATCTGTTCTTTGTCCCCTGTTCCTGTTTAAAACTTGACAATTAGATCTAGAGAGAAGCCTGGCTTCTCCCCATGCCATTATACAAAGTTATTTCCATAGACACGGCATTTGGAGGCTCTAAAATACCTGTCTGCATGTCTAAGATTGTCTTTTAAAACCTTAAAAAGCATGGTAATTATATTTGGCCTGTATTTAAGTAAGGGCTGTTTTACAAGGGGTAAACATATTATTGCTAGAAAAGAAAGGCTCTTTTTTATTTAGACGAATTTTTTAGGAGAGTGCTACTGAAATCAGTTTAAGTCAAACAAAACTCTCAAATCTACAGAAATTAGTTTTTTATTTTAATTTAAAAATCATATTCATAAATATGTAATTTCAGTTTGAAAATTATAAATAATGACTTAAAACTGCTGAAATAAAAACCATATAAAGCTTAAAAATAAAAGAACCATCCTGCAAGGACAACTGGCTTCCATTGGGGGAAAACAAACTGACACCAAAATAAATCCCAGATGGAGAGTACATAAGTATAAAAATAAAACATAATTCTAAAGGAAAATTTAAGAGAATATTTTTATAATCTTGGGTTGGGGTGGAGTGACAATCTGACATCAAAGCCAGATACCACAAAGGAAAAGACTAACATATCTTACAACATAAAAATAAAAAAAACTTCTCTATTTAAGCCTCTCAAAAAACAAAATTAAAACCCCATATTACTATAAAGTTTTCAAAGACATGAAAAACCAGAAAAAACATTTCCAATATTAATGGCAGACAAAGAATTAAAATCCTTAATAGACCTTTAAGTTTCCATAAGAAAAATTTCCCCATAGGAAAGTGGGCAAAGCTCATAAACAGCAATTCACAATAGAGAAAATAAAAATGTTCAAATACACGAAAAGATGCTCAAACTGAATACTCATCAAGAAAATGCATGCAAATTGTAACAGTAGGAAATAATTTAAAATTGAAATTGATAGTATCCAATGTATTCACATACAGTTGATGAGAACATGATCTGATAAACCTTCTAGAAGGAAATACAGGCATATATGTCAAAATAAAGATCTATATATCCTTCTCCTAGGAATCTATTCTAAGGAAACAATGAGGTATCAAACTACATATATAACATAATCTCATTTGTTAAAAAAAACCCTGAATATATATACAAATATATAGAGAAATCTGTAGAAAGATATAAAGCATACATAATAGGGGGTAGGGATGGGAGGGGAGTAAGAGCTTACACAATATTATCTCTGTATGATGAGATTACGAGTAATCTCACTTTGTTCCTTATATCTTTCTCTGTTGTCTGAAAACTTCTCCCTATGATTATGCATTACAGATTATATGCAGAAAAAGTAAAGCTATTTTGAGAAAAAAACATGCCGAGATTCTTCTAGCTTAATGTTCTGTTTCTGATCCCGGCATCCAAAGAGAGTTTGTGAAAAGCATGCTCACCACGATTACTATGTTACTATAAATATTTTTAATTTTTTCTATTAATTTGTTAATTTATCCTAAGTGATATTCCTTAATTACCTTTTAGCCTGAAAATCTCAGAGAATATATTTTAAAATATTTTTTCTACTAATGAGTCACTTAGCTATTTTCACATTATATCTAACATGCATATCTTATGAAAATATACTAACTACTGCTTCTTTAAAAATGCATATATACATAACTGTAATTCACATTAAACACAGTTGCCTTAAATATTCCAGAATAAACCAAAATAAAAATTCCTACATTTTCTCCAATGTAAATTTTAAGAAAGGGAAATAGTCTTCAGTCAGGCCTTTTACTGAAAAGAAAAGAAACCAATTTGCCAATTTTCTCACGAATTTAAGAAAAACAGCAAAGAGAGAGATATACAGAGGACATCAGAGAACTGACTGGGTTTAACGGCCTGACGTATGAACTCACCAAAATGACACCCAAGCTCCAGAGGTCACAGGACTCATCGTAGCCATTGTGATTCAAGAGCTCTGGGGCGGCGTAGTGAAGAGTGAAGCACGGCGTCTTCAGAGGCTGATTATCGGGTGGCTTTAAGCGTGCAAACCCAAAATCAATTACTTTAATTTCCAAATTGTCATTTTCATCAGTGAACAATAAATTCTGCAAGATACAAACACTTCATTACTTTCTCATTAAAATGTAATGGGACTTGGTGATGCATTTATGCAATGTTACCTGTCTATCTATTTACACTGGATTCAGATACAGAAAGGTCTGACAGGGTGGGTCTGGGACCTGGATGTCAGCGTACTGTCGCTCTCTGCTTTATACTTTTCTGTATCACATCAATTTGTACAAGGTCATGTGGAACATTTTCAATGGGACCATGCCTCTTCTCTGTCTATGCTTTCCCTTCTGCTTGTGTCTGTCTTCGACCTCCTCCACCAACCTCCCTTCCAACCTGGCTCTCAGGCATCTAATCCTCATTTAGAGGTGCCACCAAACAGAAGATGGAAATTATTATATTTTCTTCTAGCACTTACTTTTCTTTCCTGGCACTTATCAGCTCTGCAATATTAGTTCAATGTCTTCACCCACATTAGACCATAATTCCATGAGGCCAGCAACCGTGCATCTACCTTATTCATGACTCTCTCATGTAGTAAATGCTTTGGTAAATATTTGTCCATTGAATGAAGTCATAAATAGAATAGTTATACATAATATCTAGTAAAGCCTATTAAAGAATACATGGTGGAGACATACGGTTCAGAAATATTTTTTCCAAAACAGTTAATACTTGAACATTTTTGATGCTTATGGATATTACCCCTCTATTATTCAGAAAACATTGTTATTTTGAATCATTTGCCAAGCCGTGTCAATCACTAAGGTTTTACTGATTACTTCTGTATTTACCACTTGTTTAAAAAAATCTAACTGTACCGATGGGCAAATTTTTACCTACATTTTTATTAGTACATCAAGCTAGTATGCACAGTAATTGAATCTGATTATATTGTCTTTAGACATCCTAACAAAATCTGTTATGCCTTTTTGACCATTAAATTATTCCCCAGTTCTGGAACACCATTTGCTTTTTAATATTATTTGAAGTGAAATAATATACATCATAGAATACTTCACTGATACAAAGAAGAAAAATCTTCTAGGCCCCCATTCAAAAGTTAAAAATGAATGAAGTGATAGGAAAGAAGCAAAAAAATTAACTGAAAAGTTTTCTTAAATGTTCTATTATACAAAATGCCTAATCCTGAATTTGTGATGGAATTAAAATGTGAATATAATTCAATGTAAGGCTTCACCACAACTGAAGTCATAGCTGGGGTGCATGGACCGGGTACTTGGGAGAAGTCTCAGCAAATGACCCCTGAACTCTTCCACAGCACAAGGCACTGTGCTACATACAGAGCAGTGGATGAAGCACACCTGGCCTGTCCTCCCAGAGCCTACAAGACTTTGGAAATGACTTTAGTGTCTTCTATACTAAGACCAGCTAAGGACTTCCTTGTTCTTAGATCTTGAAATGGAGGAGACATGGCACACCCCTCTTCACTCCTCTCCCAATTCTCAAAATGTAGTTGGGTGTGCATGGTCAGAAGTGGCAGGAATTAGTCATTCAAACCACATTTATCCTTGTCTCAAGTTCTGCCAGAAACTAATTTGATAAAATTTCTCAATCTTTCAAGAATATGGGGACCAGTTTGAAAAATACAAAGCAGCTTACTAAGAATATCAGCCAGCTTCTAAATTTATTTGATTCTCACCTAGAAATTATCTTGCCTATGCAGAATATGAATACCACAAAAATATCTACCAAAAGATATATAGTCAGATCTTAAAATGCTACATCAATGCGAAAGGGATGAAACTTTTAGCTTGAAAATAATATACTCTGCCACTTAAAAGTCAAAGTGAAAGCTATTTTATTATGGAAGTGTTAGTACAAAGGCACATTTTCATGTCTCCAAAATATATGTTGATTTAGGACTATAATGGTAGTAGAATGTCCTTAATAATCAGACAATTCTTCTTTTCAAATGATTATTTGAAAGAAAAGCTTTATGGCAGATAAGAATTAAGCTACGTGAGTATCTTTTTACTCAGTAAAATAGGAAGGCAAATTTCAATTCCGCTGGAGAGGACAGTTGCATCATTTGAGACTCATGAGGTGACAGATGGCCAGTTATCAAAGAATAAAACATGTGAAAATGAATTCTAGACAGTCATGGAACAGATCTTTTCAATTAAAAAAATTACATGCTTGTTCCTTGTCTGTCAAAAAAAACCAGTTAAGTGGTATGCTTTCACATTTAAAAATAGACAGCAAATCTCCAATGTACAGAGTGCCATATTTTTAGTGGGCGTTGTGTGGGAGAGTGAGAATTGTGATGAAGGAAGCAGAGGGGTAGCTATCATAGTTGCAAGTTCATAAAACACAATTCACTTTTGATTAATTACGAGTAATATGAATAACAGTAATAGAAAGTACATAGAAGCTTAAATATTTTGGGACTCAGTCAATTATATCCGAAGGCACAGAATTCCATTTTTAAAACATCCTCTTCCTACCAATAATCCAAGGTACTTCAATAAAAGGCAAAAATGGTGCTTTTTGAGAAATATTCTTTTGTAATCTAATACAAAAATAAACACCAAATTATTATTTTAAATATACTTAAAAATGCATTATAATCACATGGTAGTTAAAATTGAAATTCTATTTTAGATAGTAAATATATATAATTTTGCATAGGATAGAGGATGATTCATTGTTATTCTTTTATAAATTATTGGGTTTTGTTTTTAAAATTTTCATTATTCTTTCGATGATTTTCTAAAAGGGAGGAATTTTCATACTTTTGATACTAAAAAGGGATCATTCTAGAGTTAGAACCTTCTTTCTTAACCTTTTGAAAGAAGAAATATATGAAAAGCTGCTACTTCTACATAGCTACACAGTTCTATAAATATTGTAGTACATGAGCAAAGAAAACACATGTAAGGATGGCATAACTCATTAAACAAAGACAATGCTTTATATTTAAAAATTTAGAACAACACACATTGCTATTCATGAGCTAATCAATTTGATTACAAAAGTAAAAGATAAGCTTTCAAAATACACTGTTAAAATCCCTCTAAAATGGTATACATATAGCAGGGGCATTATTTTCTGCTACAAAAATTTCCATTGCTATTTTTAGTCCACAATTGTTGCATAAAGTATTTCTTCCATAAAAGGCTCTCACACTTACAAATATAACCTCAAGATGATCAGCTGGCAAAAAAAAAAAAGAAAGAACGAAAAGACAAATTTATTTTAGACTGAAATAGAAAAGAAAAAAAATGCAAGAAACGTGATATTTGCAAGTATCTATTTAGCAGAAAGCCCTGAAGATAAAAAATCAAAACAACCCCCCCCAAAAAAAGCCCACACATATCTGGGGGATATTTAATAATGATGCTAGATTGCATTAGATGAGAAAACATGTAATTTTATACCTCGGGTTTCAAATCTCTGTGTACCACTCCAACATCATGCATGTGGCTTACAGCTGAAACAAGCTTCCGCATGATGTAGCTGGCTTCTGTCTCACTGAAGTGTTTCTTTCTCTTAATGCGTTCAAATAGCTCTCCCCCGTTCAGAAGTTCCATCACTAGAAATGTGTGAAGCTAGAAAAGAAAGAAGAATAATGTGGAGGGCCTTAATGAAGAGGAGTAGAAGCTTATCAACGTATAAAACATTTCCTGATTATGAACTATTACCAATAAATTTAAATAGTCCCTTGTTAAAATAGTCAACGGCGACCCTTGTATTTTAGGGGAAAGAGTTGAAGGATAATGTGACGTTTTTAGAGTTCTATTTTGGTAATGGAAAATTTCAAGTACTGCAGTGAAATCTTTGTATATCCTTTCCTTGACTAATTCTTTCATTTGAATTCCATTCCAATCCTCTCTACCAAGTGTACATATCTTTCTTCTTAAAGTGTAACCTAGTACAGATAATAATGTAAAATTGGCTGCTTGAAATAATATAGATTACTGATGGAATATAGGCAACTACCCCCAGGAGGCCTGACACACACATTTAATGGCAAATTTACCTCTTAAAAAAGGCACGGTTGGATGATGTCACTTTAAATCTTCTGTTAGGGCTCAACAGATTAGTTTCAGTGTTCCTGTTAATTCCCATGCCAAATACCCATAACTCACTTTGGGCTTTTTTTTTTTTTTTTTTTAAATAATTGCTTTTGCTCCCAAGGCATTATCTTAATTAAATAGTATTAAAAGTCATGTATTTACTATGTTTTGCATACATTCCCATAAAGAAAATAATGTAGGAGCTACTGAAAAGCAAGGGAATTACATCAGCTCCCCAACGAACACAAATGGTTTAAGAAAGATACAAATCAATATTCAGATTCAAGTGCTATGCCTTATAGCACCAATGTCACTCAACAAACAAAACAAAGTATGCTTTCCTTTGAATTAGCAAAGTCCAGGAAAATCGCTTCATTAAAAAGATGATTATAAAGACATTATGCTGCACATAGTGGGCAAATTCTAGACGGTGAATAACGCTTTTATTAAGAGAATTGCTCCCAGGCTATTAGAGACCATGCTAATTTGAGTTTCCACGTCAGACAAATTAAGATCAAATCTAAAGGTCTGCTACAAGTATATGCCAGCAAGCTTTAAAACAATGAGGGGCAAGACCCACAGTGGTTTAAGAGATAGGTTTTAGAGTCAAACCTGCATCTGAATGCCAGTTCTGCTACTTACTTATGACCTTGGGGGTGTTACTTTACCTCTATGAACTTTAGCACCCTTACCAATGAAATGTAGGTAACAGTGAAAAAATGTATATATAGTAGCTTGAATAATGGCCCTCCAAAGATGTCCATATCCTAATCCCCAGAACCTATGGATGTTACCTTATATGGTAAAGGGGTTTTTCAGAAGTGATTAAGGCTCTTGAGATGGGAAGGGTGTCTTAATTATCCACCAGAGTCAACAGTATGAGATGGGACTATGGAAACAAAAGACTGGAACGAAACATGGAAGGGTCACAAGTCAAGAATGTGGGCAGTCTCCAGAGCTAAAAAAGAGAAGTAAATAAACTGTCCCTTAGAACCTCCAGAAGGAACCAGCCCTGCTGACACCGTGACTTTACAGCAGTGAGGCTGATTTTGAATATCTGACCTCGAGACCGTAAGATAATACCTTCGTATTGTTTTAGGTTTGTGGTAATTTGTAACAGCAGCAATAGGAAACTAATAGAGTAGTAAAGCACAAATCATGGTACACAAACTACACTGCTGTACAGTCAAAGGCTGGAGACACACCCTCAATCAATTTCACCCATCAGTTGAAAAGGGGACTATGGTGGATTCGGGCATGATCTAGGCAACTGTGTCACCATCACAGAAAAAACAACGCAAACTATCAACAACTGTATATTAGAATGATAATATATTTATACTGGTATACACAGGATTACATCATGAGATGGTTTCTATTCTAGTAACTCTTGAATATAAAAATAGCAAATAATAAAGTTAATTTGTCACATAAGTAAAATATTAGGGATGTAGTTCCTGAGATCTGACAGTGGCCTGACGGTCAGAGATGGAAAGTCTTTCGGGGGAAGTAGCTAGGGGCACAGCTGCAAAACCGAGGGGTGTGTCGAAGGTCATCCACCAAGCCCTTGATGGATGTGTGGATCGCCTTCAATAGGAGACTACCTAGGCTCCTTGTAAGCACCCTCAGTGGGCAGGGGACTCTACCTGCACTGTAGTTGAGTGGCCCGGGGAGGTGGAGGCAGCAGAAGAGCAGGGAGAACAGTTCCCCCCGAGTCCTTGCTTCAAAGAGCTTCCTTTCCTGACTATAAGCACCAAGGATGCAAACAGATGATGTCATTTCTGGGTGCTCACTCACCTGATGTGAAAACCAGGCTTTGTGTCTGCCTCCTCTAAGGCAGTAGAACAAAGTAATTAATTAAGTGCTTGTTCTGAGGTTGGACTGCATGGGTTCAGATTCCAGCAGTACCACTTATAAACTGGGAGACCCGGTTACTTAATTTCCGGGAGTTTGATGATACATGTAGAATGAGTGCTACGATACCTGTGCCACGTAATGTATGTGAAAGTCAACAGCAGCAGTTACTACAGCTATGATGCTCCTGCCGCCGCCTGGTTTCCCCACCGTGTGTCACGCTTGGCCACGGCACTCTGGGAAAGTTCAATGTGGTAGAGAACTGGGCCACCGCTCTCCTAGGACATGGATGTCACGGTACCACCCTGGAGAGAGCCCAGAACGGGAGACCAAGTCTTCCTACTAGATTTTCACTGATCTGCTATGTGACCTTGGTTGGACGAGTCTCATGACGCACCCCCCCCCACACTTTTTTTTCCTGTGGGAAAACACTCATGACCTTTCTGAACCTCAGTTTCTTCTCTGGTAAAGTTAGAGCCAACCACATCCAGGACTGGTGTTAGCTCTTGTGTGCAGCGTGCTGTCTTGCGTCAGACTGTGCCGTCCCGCCCAGTCCCAGGAGGAAAGATGACTGTAATGGAGAGATTTCTGCAGGGAAGGAGACATGGACCTGACAAAACAGTGTTCCTCCTGTCTCTAAAGTTACATAACCCTGTGTGAGGGTACTGCTGGAAAGTGGGACCGGGGGTAGAAGGCGGGTAGCATGACCCGGCCTGTGGCCTGAGCAGAATCTGTCACCTGGAATAAGAAGATGGAAAGAGAGTATCTTTGCCCTCTGCTTCCTATTTCCTCTTTCAGTTTGCACTAATGAGGCTTTAGGCTAAGTTCTACTCTTGAAGTTAAAGGGTTAAGTTGACGGCTGAAAATGACTGAGTACTGAGAGGTACGCAGAGACGAAGCTACGCGGGGTGGTAGCTGAACGTGCAGTAAGCACAGTGAGCTGGGCTTTAGCCCCCCGTCCTCCTTCCAGGTCCTACATGACCACGACTGAGTGAGAGAAGCAGAAGTGAGAGGAAGCATTGATTTGGGGGTGGGTGAAAGCATGCGTGGAGTGGCTTCTCACCCTCTCACGTGGCTCGGTCATGTCCCATATCCCTGACTTTGACCCAGCACCAATACAACTGATGAAAAGTAGAACCCTGTATATGAATTAGTATCCACAGAAAAAAAAGTGGACTACCTGATCGTGAAAAACTTCATGTAATTTCACGATATTGGGGTGTCCTTCACAGAGTTTCAGAGCTGTTATTTCTTTCTGAGTATTGGCTTCCAACCTGCAAGATGAAACAGTTAGACTCTACATCCCTCTTCACCAAGTTTTTGGAAGCATTGCCCCAATCCTAATTTTGTTTTTATTTACAGTATATTCAGAAGGTAAGTGTCAAAGTATCAGAATGAGGCTTCCCTGAAAGTAGTGAGTCATACACCCACCAGAACAAGTAGAGCAGTATTCTTGAGAAAAATGATCATTTCTGAGTCAGGAAAGAGCTAATCACATGAAGAAATGGATGCTCTACTTGCCTGACAATTTGGTAATAAGAATATACAATCATGGAGGTAATAATCAGTTACCAAAACAACTAGCTGGCTCTCAAACTACCCCTAGGTCACTAAATAATTGCAGAACAAAATATTTCAAATATACAACTAACAGGAATGGCAAAAGCTGCTGAACTCACTAAGCGAGTCTGATTAAACAACACCGCCACAAGAAAGTCTTCTCATAATAACCTGAAAAGCATATCGTACTGATTTATGTCTAAAATGGATTACTTTCTCAGAGCTAGAAGTATAATGGGTCAACTGATGAGCTGAATGGCTAAAACCCTGGTTGAAAACCTTATAATATGCCATCATTTTCCTTTTAAATAAAAATCTTAATTTATAGAAGCCATTGACTAGGACGAATACATAAGAGAGACTGCTGGAAATGTGATACCTTTTGCTGATTATTTTGACCGCAAATGCTTGGTTACTTTTTTTGTTTATGCACTTTCGACAGATGGAAAAACTTCCTTCTCCCAATGGTTTGTCCTTCAGATCTAGGTCATAGTGTTGATAGAATGGAGAGTCCTGACAAGAAACCAACATCATTTCACTTAAGAAAATATTAGTAATACACAGGGATAGATAAAACTGTTGAGTAACAGAACATTATTAATGTTAATAAATAGGAGTGGAATATACTTATAATCTCTAAAAATTCATCATTAGCTCATTTCTATCATGTATATCACTTATTTAAAATATATTACTTTCTATCGTAAGAAACGAGCTCATTCAAATGGATGTTAATAATTCTCTAGGGCAAATCTTACTATTTCCATTTATTCATTTTTTAAAATTACGTTTTAGTCAAATGGAAAGTCTATTAAATTTACTTGACTTGAGAAAGTCAATTAGTGTTGGTATTTAAACCATGAATATGTCATTTAATTAACCACATGGCTACACCTTCATCATTGCACTCCTTGCCACATTTGTCACTCCGGGACGATCGACTCCCATGTGAAACTGAAGAGGGTCTATGACGGCTGCATTACGCTTGAAGAGAATAGAAGGAGCAACAAAGGAATAGCCCTAAAAAAAAAAAGAAAGGAAAAAAATAAGGATTTGCAATTATCCGGTTTAGCACAGACTAGATTGTAATCATTTTTTTCTTCTTTGACTCCGTGCTTTCACCACTGAGGGCGTGGGTTCGATCCCGCATTGGGGAACTAAGATCCCGCAAGCCACATGGTGAGGCCAAAAAAAAAAAAAAAAGCTCAAATATTTGTTAAGATGAATCTAAAATGCAAGGTTATTTCAAATCAATAGAATAATGCTTTTCAGAAGGAGATCACGCCATCTTCTGGTAGAACTAAACCAATTCAAAATTAAAGGCAGAAAAATACTTCCTTCCTATCCCATCCCCAGTATCTGACTCACATTGCTGATAAAAGTTTGCTTATAAACAAACACAACTAACTTCTCAAAAGAGGTACAGTTACGGAACTAAAAAGTGGTCCAAATGCTACTGGTTTTCAAACTAGATAAATAGCAAGTTTCATTCCAGTCAGTTTCTAATTCAGCAATTATTTGACTCATTATATTTCCTTAGGTTAAATTCAAAACTGAGTTTTAGAAAAGGAGTCAAATCAAACGGCAGAATGATGTGCTGAACCAAAAGTGGTACAGATCTTCCTTGACTTACAATAGGGTTAAGTCCTGACAGACCCACCAGAAATTGAAAATATCCTAAGTTGAAAATGCATTTAACACACCTAACCTACCAGATGTCACAGCTTAGCCTGGCCTACCTTAAACGTGCTCAGAACACTTACATTAGCCTACAGATGAGTAAAATCATCTAACACAAAGCCTATTTAATAATAAAGTGTTGGATATCTCATGTCATTTACTGACTACAGTACTGAAAGTGAAAACCAATGGTTGTTTGGGTTCCGATTGGTTGTAAGTGTATCAGCTATTTACCCTCGTGATCGAGTGGCCGACTGGGAGCCGGGGCTCACTGCTGCTGCCCAGCATCGTGAGAGGATCGTACTGCACCTCACCATCCCAGGAAAGATCAAAATTCTAAGTATGGTTTCCGTGGAATGCGTATCACTTTTGCACCACCATAAAGTCAAAAAATCCTAAGTTGAACCATCGTAAATTGGGGACCATCTGTATAATGATGGATGATTAATCTGTTTAAGCTAGAACATTCACTAATTTGAGGAACATTTTTTTCAACATCTGCTTTTTCCCAGCCAAGTACTAGCCACTAGTGTCACCTATGTCCAGAGACAGTGTCTGGACAGCCAAATTAAACCATACTACTGGGATACTAATGGGAGTCAAAGAAGTGAAGCTATGATGCCATTTAATAGAATATTTTATCTTAAGTCTGAGAAAAGATCCTTTCCTAAGTGTAACATCCTTTCTAAATCTTTTTTACGAGTTGAGAAACAGTTCTGATTAGTAACTGAAGATAAAGAATCAGATAACACTGTTTATGCATTAAGGAATATTTTGTACGATTAGAAGTAAAGTAGTATTATATTCTCTATAAAAGAGCTTGAACAGAAGTAAAATTTCAGGTGTAAATTCAACACATATTTATTTGCAATATCTCTGTATTTAATAATTTTGAAGAGATTATACAGTCCTGTTTTTCAAGATGCCAGAAAGCTTTCACATGGGAAAATTAATCTTTTCTTTCAAAGCATACATGGCCAACAAACACGTGTGGGCTCTTGGAGATTACCTGAAACAGCCTCTCGGAGCTCTGGGGCAGTGCTGCGGGAGAGTAGGTGGGGTCCATTTCTGTGAACTCTTCTGCAAAGTTACTCACATCTAATTCATCTCGGATGACTGGCTTAAAGGGCGCGGGCACTTTTTTGGCAGCTAAATCATCCCAATTTATTTTCTAAAACAGAGAAAGAAAATTGTAGTAGAATTGTAAAATTGTAAGTAGAAATCAACACAGTTGAAATATATTTTAGAAAAATAACAAAGATAATGATTTTAATTAAACAACAGAGAGAAGCACATATTTTTTAAAATATTTATCTTATTTATTTTTGGCTGCATTGGGTCTTTGTTGCTGTGCACGGGCTTTCTCTAGCTGCAGCGAGAGGGGACTACTGTTTGTTGCGGTGCACGGGCTTCTCACTGCGGTGGCTTCCCTTGTTGCGGAACACAGGCTCTAGGCATGCGGGCTTCAGTAGTTGTGGCACGCGGGCTCATTAGTTGTGGCTCGCGGGCTTCCGTAGTTGTAGCTCGCGGGCTCTAGAGTGCAGGCTCAGTAGTTGTGGCGCACGGGCTTAGTTGCTCTGCGGCATGTAGGATCTTCCCGGACCAGGGCTTGAACCCGTGTCCCCTGCACTGGAGGGCGGATTCTTAATCACTGCGCCACCAGGGAAGCGCGAGAAGCACATATTTCAAACTAATGATTTAAAAAAATATTTTTTTACAAGCAGGAGCACATTTTTTGACCACAGCTTATAGCTCACTAAAGCTGTGACTGAGATGAGACTGTTCTCCACCACTGTGGAATCTCATCCTGGCCACTGGGGGGCACCAGGACACCCTAGTTCACCCTTAGGGATAACAAAAATTATTTTGTCATGAGTCCCCTGAGACAGGCGTTAAGCCAAACCAAAACCAAACCAAACCTAAACTAAACTATAATAAAGGGCTTTAAAATGGATATGAATATTAACTCTAAAGGAACATCCCTATTTTTTAGAAGCAGTGTTAACTAGCTTTCCTTCTGTACTTGCTTTTCCTCCTGGCCATCTGGACAAATTAGAAAATAAACAAACTCACTCTAATTCATGCATTGGTTTATGTCTATAAGTCTAAATGATACTGTGATAGTATGAACTGATGTAACCATTCTTTTCTCATTCAACTGTATTTAAGCTATTCAACATTGCCTCTTCTCTCCCCCATGGGATAATCCAGGCCCCCTTTCTACCCATGTCAGTCACTGTCTGATACACTACCGTGTCTTCTATTATTCAAATTCAACCCTCTGTTCCGTCTTCTTTATTCTCCTTCAGCCATAAAAAACAACCTCAGGTAATACTTACTGAATTGAATCCCACAGATACTCTATTAATATATTTCTCTTATAATCTAAGATGTCATCCTTGATAGTAAGATACACACTTATTTTATGTACCATTAAGAAAGAAAAAGCATTACCAATTAGAATAGTAAAATGTTGTCCACTGTAAGCTGCATACTGATTTCAGAGATGGTAAAATGTGAAACTTGTACTTCTCGGTTGATGACATTCAGTATAATCAACTAACATAAAATGTTTTGATTATGCCCTCTTGTGGAAGCAATGGAGGTAAAATCATTGAATTAGACCTTCAAAGTTTTCAGCTAAAATGCGTTTTAGAGATCATTTAGTTCATCCTCTTTATTTGATCCAGATGGAAATGGAAGCCCAGAAATCAGAACCAACCTTTTCACTTAAACCTTTGGGAGGGTCAGTCTCCTGACTTTCTAGTTCGTGTTCTTTCCTAGTGTATGATTACATTACAAGCATATGATTACAAGCGTATGATTTGTGCTTGGCTCTTGTACATACATTAAGAGAAACTTCTAGAGTAAAGGGGTAATTTAAAGAGATATACTGTTAGCAGGAGAACGTTTAGTATGGAGAAAATTGAACGCTCTTACAATCCTCTCCACCTCCACCCCATTTGGGTCTTTACAAGTAGAATGTTGGTCTTTCCTGAAGTGTCCCTGTCGTTTAAAAAGTCAAGGCAATTAAATAACCTAAAATTACTATTCTAAGCTATAGAAAAGAGAAATTTCTCTAACATGAAAGCTATTTTGCAATATTCACAAGTACAGAGAACCGTGGAGAAAAAGATCCTAGGAAAATATGATTTGGGGTATGTTCTTGAATTTTACCTTATTGTTAATTTTTGAGCCGAACTCCTGAACAAGATATATGAAATAGTTTGTTCAAATGTTAACCTTTCCAAGCCATATTAATCTATGAAATGCACATGCTGAGAAATTAATTTTATTCTAAAGGTACTTCTCACTATGTTACTGAACTTCTGTAAGATGTACAGTAATGATTTTTTAAATGGTTACACCAAGAGACTGAAATAAATGTGCCTTTTCTTGAGTATATAAGTAGAGAGAGAATTCTTATTCTCAATTACTATTTGTTTTTCTATATTAAAAACACAATAAATAACAACATGAAAGCTTACTCTGCAGCAGAGTTTTTTTCTTTGTTTTGGTGATAAAAATGTAAAAGCTCAGTCTGCAAAGTAAAAATAAAACCTTGATGGTCCCTTTTGAGCATGAATATTTAGGTCATGCTTGTTGATACGATGAAATTATTTAAAAGTCAAAAGCTCAGAGTTTTAGAAATCGAGGTCATGGTATCCCAGGTTGACCATTTAGATTGAAATAACTAGTCAACTCAGTCTATTTAACGTTTTTTTCGAGTTATCTAAAATTGTGGTCATTTTGTGGACAGCACTGAGCATACTAGGATGAGCAGGTGTGTTGGTGCTCTGCAGAATGGTCTCATTAGGCTTTTGCGGAATAAAGCACTGTTTCAAGTACAAAGAAAATAAATGAATAATTCCCTACATATTATAATACGTAACTGAGAAAGAGGCTGATTTTGAATTTTCTAAGATTTCTTCTGGGAAAAGAAGAGATGAAATCACTATCTAAAAAGTATAACACAGTGGCAGTAATAGCTCGGGAACTGAGAAGTAAAAAATATAATAAAAGTCTCCTTAGTCTATATGCCTAGATCTTGAGATCACAAATGGAAATCAATACTCAGAAACTCTAATAAGTATGTAGAAAATCAAATGTTATTATAATCCTCCCCTCTCTCCCTTCATATAGGGAGAAAAAGACCATTTAGGTCCCTACAAGTAGAATTCTGATTCTTCTTCAAGGGTCCCTGTCATTTAAAAATTGGGAGAAAATGATTCGGAAACAGCCCAAGTTCACTCATTCCACCAAGAACGCCAAGTACTCTGAAACCAGCAGGGCATATAAGACCATCTGTTCAGTATGTTTCACCTGAAAAAAGAGATGTTCTTTGATTTCATCTGCATCACGTGGACCACATCCCAGTCTTTTCTTGGGATCTTTCATCAACAGACGCTGAATTAGGTCTTTGGCTACAGCACTCATTTCTTGGGGATACGGAGGCTCGCTTTTTAATATTCTCCTGTAGGCAGATAAAACTTGCTGTTAAAACCACCATAGGATGAAGTTATAGCGACCGTATTCTTCACAGAAAACAAGTATGGCGCAACACACTCTGAAATTGAACTATATGTGAAAAATGGAGATAAAAATATGAGATACCATGAAATCAAATTTCTCAAATTTAAGCAGAAACGAAAAGCATTGATCATTTTCCAGTATAAGTCAATCCTCATGGGAAACTAACATCCCAAATATTTAATTAGAATAAAAAGGCTTGGGGTTGGATTAGATCCCCTATCTATGGACTAGACGCTATGAGTAAACCTTTTACAATGGAAACAACTTAAATAAACTCAGAGAAGAGAATTCAGCACTCAGATTTGGAAGGACAAAAGAAATCCCAACTCTACCTGCCTAGCTTCTCTTGCCCTGTGTGCCAGTGAACATAAGGCGCCAGCAGGAATGGAGAGGGAAGGAAGCCCCAGAAAGGGAGAGTCAGAACCCATTGGACGTGGCTCAACTCTTGACACCAGAGCTGGGGGCTCTTCATGGGATGAAAGCATCTGCTTATTTATCTGCGACGCTAAAACAGACTGGAGAGCCTTAGAAGGCAAGTGGTGCTCAAAGATGGAGTAAACGCTACTCTTTATTACAGAAAGTAAAAAAATTAAGATAATCAGGTTTCTTGATGAAATATCTTGAATTATTCTAAGGTCACAGATGAAATCGATCCAATCCAAATGTACCTTTGCCTCTCTTAAAAGCCAGAGCAATAGTTTAATGAGAAAGAAATAATGGAAGGGGCTGATGGAAATTAAGAAGCTTAACATAGTACACATGGAGATAAACAGTTTCTCAATTATTTGGTTTGCAAAAAGATCCCCTGTTGTTCATGAAAATAGTGATAACTGTTGTGGAACAAAAAATAGATAATAAGTTAATGAGAGATAGTACAGGGCAGTAAGAACAGGAATTTGGAGCCTTTTGGGATCAAGTTCAAGCACTGGCTCTGCTGCTTATCGGCTGTGTCACCTTAAAAGAGTTCATTAATGCCTTTGTACCACAGTTTCCTCTTATGCCTCGTAAATGAGTGAAGACGTGATGTACGGTGCTTGGCACTGCCCCTGAAACGTAGCAAATGCTTGATAAATATGAACTACTCACTGTCCTGCTCCCCTATTTAAGGCAACCACAAAGAAAACAGACAGCCTGTAGCAAGAAGCACTGAGCATCAGGGAAATGATGGTGGGATGGTAACTTCTGACTGAACATTCCAGCAAGTGTTGTTCATTTCAAAGTGAATTCTACTTCTAGCACTCCATCCTGGGAACCTAAGAAAATGCTGAAAGAACAAGCCCCCATGGTGGGATGGTAACTTCTGACTGAACATTCCAGCAAGTGTTCATTTCAAAGCGAATTCTACTTCTAGCACTCCATCCTGGGAACCTAAGAAAATGCTGAAAGAACAAGCCCCCATGGTGGGATGGTAACTTCTGACTGAACATTCCAGCAAGTGTTCATTTCAAAGCGAATTCTACTTCTAGCACTCCATCCTGGGAACCTAAGAAAATGCTGAAAAAACAAGCCCCCCCCCCCCAAAAAAAAAAAAAAAAAAAGGCAGCAGAACCTCTTTTCTTTCTGATTCTTTAGTGTTTTCCCATGACTCACTGCCCGTCAGGGTTGCGACATTAGAGAATAATCCTCTCCTGACATAAGGTGCAGGCGCCCTGTTTCTCAGGGAAAAGCAAGCATACATAGCCTGTTCCATTTCTCCATCTTTAATGTCCTTTCTGCAAGCAAGAGTTTCTTGTGTAAAAGGACCAGGCTCTAGATTCACTGCTGCTGAACCATGTGTAGAAAGAAGCACTTTGGCTGACTTCATCTGAGGGTGCCGACTCTGTTCTGTTACTCTTACACCTAAGTCAGCGACGTTTACTGGCAGTCTGCTCCATACTAGGCACTGGGGGAAGGGATGGTCAGTCTTGTTGACCGTGGTGGGTTCGTGGAGAAGGAGGGCCAGCGAGAGAGCCATGAGCACCTGAAGAGAGGCACGGCCCCACTGAAATGCCCAGACTGCAAGGAGGCACAGGAGACCCCGTGCACACTTCAGGGCAGTAGTCTGGACACACAAACAACAGCATTGGTGTGCCACCGAGGTGTGCATCAGGTCCACATGCAAGGGAATGAGAGGTTTAGATTCGGGTGAGGCAGGGATCAGATCGGGGAGAAACTGAGTAGAAATCTACAGGAATTCCTGCTGGAAACAGTGCTGATGAGGGAACACGCAGAACAAACAGCGATGACCCTCCCCTTTCCTGAGTGAGAATAATAGGGCCAGAAGCAGCGGGAGCTGACCCGCACAGAGCATGCTGAACACCCACCCGACGTAGAGGAGTGACAGCAGGAGCCTTGCTGGAGACTCACGGAAGGACCACTGCTGTTGTCATATAAGCAGAGTGAGACAGGGTTTCCTTAGCGATGTGGAGAGGCTCTGAAGCCCAGGAAGAGGACCAGAAACTGGGGATGGGGTGGTAAGGAGACAGTAGGCTCAAGCCTTTCCTCCACGGGAAGATGATCCCGGATTTACCTTCTTATACTATTTCCTTGAAATGCACCGGGTCAAGGTGGATGTGAGGCATCAGGTGTGCAGTCATTCTGAAGTTACCCCTGAGAAGTGAACTGCCCCTGGCCGGACAGGTGTGAACAGGCACGTAGGTCCTGGGGGTTGTCTTGTCCAGGACTATTTAAAACATATTCACGAGCCTCTGTGTGTTGTCTCTTATTCCCGAGGGTGTCCTTGTCGGGGCTTGGAAGCTGTGTTCATGGGAGTTAGAAGACAGAGTTCCTGCACTGAGTTTCCTCTGCTGGGTGGTCCATGCCCGCCCACTAAGTCCCATCACTAATGGCTGAGCGTGTCCCTTCTGGTCTGGGAAGTCAGGCCTAGGTGGTTGGAAAGACCTCTGATGAGATGTTTGATGTTGTCATGCCGATACACTATGCTTCCTGACCTGTATCCTTCCAGAAAGCTATGTAAAACTGGTGCCACATTCCAGCCTGTTGTGCCCTGTGAGTATGAATGTCAGTCTGAGGGCCAGCCCACCGTGGCTGTGCAGAGTGGGCGCTGAGAAATGCGGGTGCAGGAGGAGGATTTCTGTGGGATGCCCACTTGTAACAATACCAGGGCATCTCGCAACAAGGGCTGGGAGACATTTCTTGGGTGTTGGCTGCCACTATACCTCTTCCAATGTGCTTGATTTCTGAACTGGTAATAACCCAGAGCTATTTTTTCTTGCTTCCAAATGAATCTTAGAGCTCTCTGTAAAATCAGAACAAGCTCTGAATTAACATATCACGTTGAACACTTCAGTGTATATTATCATTCAATCCATACAAAATTCCTATCAAAAGGCTATTATTATCCCTGTCTTACAGATGAGGAAAGATTCCTTTCCAAAAAAAAACCAAGAAATATACATATGAATTAAAATTTCAATCAGATACTTTAGAACCTGGATAATATTAATTTGTAAGAATTAATGATAACACAGCTAAGAAAATTTTGAAAAAGAAAATAACTGGGGAGAATTTGCCTAACTACATAGTAAAATGTATTATAAAACAAAACTGTGAAAGTGAAGTGGTAGTAAAATAAATTAACAGCCATATCAAGTGAATAGAAGAGACAACTTGAAAAATAACCAGGCATATACAAAAACTTACATTGTTTTTAAAAAGTGACCAGCCAACATAGGAAAGACCGCATTGTTTGACAAATGTGTTGGGTAAACCAGCTATGTGGGAAAGAAACAAACAAGGCAAGACCCTTGCCTTATACCGTAAGCCCAAATAAACTCTGAATGGATTGAGGAATTACATGTAAAATGCAAAATGAAATAAAATTAAAATCTATAGTAATATATAAATGAATATAAAATTTCTTCCTACTCATGGATGGAAGTTTCTGAAAACCCCTGTGGTAAAAGAAATGCACAACTGATTAGCTTAAGAATTTATGGAGGGCTTCCCTGGTGGCACAGTGGTTGAGAGTCCGCCTGCCGATGCAGGGGACATGGGTTCGTGCCCCGGTCCGAGAAGATCCCACATGCTGTGGAGCGGCTGGGCCCGTGAGCCATGGCCGCTGAGCCTGCACGTCCGGAGCCTGTGCTCCGCGACGGGAGAGGCCACAACAGTGAGAGGCCCGTGTACAGCAAAAAAAAAAAGAATTTATGGAGTAAAGGGTGAGGACATCAAGATTAAAATTAAACCTATGATGGAGAGAGAGGTAGGTAGATATGAAATAAGCAAGGATGGTAAAATATTCATGGTAGAATCATGGCAGTGAGTACACAGGTGTCCACCATAACAAATATTTGCAACTTTTCATAATAAAATGTGGCAGAAAGAGTGAACCTATGAAACTTGGCACATGTGTTTTGTATGTTCACTAAAACATAACAACAAAGAACTGTCCCAATAAAAAGTTATCAGTGACCTTTAGGACAGTGGTTTATGCTCACCTCATCCCTCCACATCACCCACCCACATCACCTACATTCTACAAAATTGCTGTTACCCCCACTATTTAACCTTTTCCTTTATTTTTCTTCATGGAATTTATAGACTACTCTATATTTATTTGTCTATTATTTATCTCTCCCAACTAAAATGTAAGCTCAATGGGAGTAGGGATTCTTTTTTTTTTTTTTTTTAAAAAAAGCAGTCTTGTTCACTGCTTTATTCCCTGAGGCCTAGAACACTGCTTTCGCCTAGAGCAAGTCCTCAACAAATATTTACCAAATCAATACATGTCTAATTGTTCTCCATTTACTATATGAGGAGCTTTCCTCCTCAGTTTCCATAGATGCCTGCAGATAACTTTTTCACTTTTTTGCAGATAGCAAAAGATGAGTTGATTATTTCTCTCTGTCCTCCATTTATAAGTTCACAATCTTCCCCATTTCATTGTGGACTCTCACTTCCTGGTTCCCCAGTGGTCCCCAAATCACAGAATCACATATGTGCCTGCCTGAGTTAGAAAGATTTTTCACTGAACTACTCACTCTTAATTTTTGTGCAACACAAGGGGGATAGTAAAGCATATCATGGTGTTATCTACTCAATGGTATACTACACAGCCATTACAAAAGTATGTTTATGAAGAGTTTGTAATTAGAGAATGCTTATAAGTTTACACAAAAACTGCAAAATATAAAGTTAATTTCTAGTATGAGCACATTATTCAGGTGAAGAAGACGAATGGGAAATAGTAGCAGTGGTCATCTCTGGGTGTTATTACTGCTGTTTTCCTCCTATGCACGCTTTAAACTATAGTGAACATTACCTTTAAGAATAGGCATGATAAAATGAACTTCATTTACAAGATCACGGACCTGCTGAGAGCACTACCCAGACTGGCGAGGACTCCAGGGAGTCTGCAGGACCCTGTGCGTGTTTCCCCACCGTCTGAAAGGCATTTCCTTCTACCCTCTGCCTTTGCAAACCTCATTGGCTCTCTCAGCCCAGCCCATGCTATCTCTCCATCAGGAGGGCGTCCCTGACGCTCCCAAACCCAAGGGACTGTGCCGCCTCTCTACTTCCACAGCATTCATCTTACCACTCAAACATTTGTCAACACTCTCTCTTATGATGAATTGTCATCTATTTATTCCATATCTTCCCAAACAGTATGTAAGTTTTCTTAGGGCAAGAACTATGTGCTTCTATTTCTCTTCCTCCTAGGAGTTAAAAATCACTCAACAGGGCTTCCCTGGTGGCGCAGTGGTTGAGAGTCCACCTGCCGATGCAGAGGACGCGGGTTCGTGCCCCGGTCTGAGAGGATCCCACATGCCGCAGAGCGGCTGGGCCTGTGAGCCATGGCTGCTGAGCCTGCGCGTCTGGCGCCTGTGCTCCGCAACGGGAGAGGCCACAACAGTGAGAGGCCCGCGTACCACACACACACACACACAAAAATCACTCAACAAATACTCAAGTGATTAATGAAATCAACCCCTCTGCTGTCTCTGGACCCGTCCTTCCCAATCCTTTACCTGAAATAAGCATCTGCCTCACCTGCAAACAGCCACACGGAACCAAGTGTTACCCAGGAAAGAGCATGAAGCGACTTTCCAGTCACTCTGCACTTGACTCCAGTCCCACCTCCCTGTAGCTCTGAATCTTTAGGTAACTGAAGCTTAGCTTCCTTGTCTGTAGGACAGCACATGCTGCTACCTCATTTTCAGGGTCGTAAGGATTCAAGGCCATGATGTGGGTGACTTTGGGCACAGAGGTTGGCACACAGCGGGGCCCTTAGCCTGGCTACTCCACAGGAGCGCCCCTTCTCTGAGCCACGAGACTGGCTGCCCAGGGAGGACGGTCCCATGCAGTCACTTCCCTCTGCATGTCACTGAGCTCTTTCTTGATCCAGATCCACCTAACCTGTGCTTCCTGGGGCCACATCCACTGGGTGATTAAGAATAATGAGATGAGATTCTTTGGCTGGTACCCTTGCTGGCTTTTGCAGAGCGTGCGACTCCACTCAAAGTCTCATCCAGTAATTCCTGGGAGTCCCCAGGGCATGTCTTCTGTGAGCTATGAATACTCCTCTTCACTCTCTCCTACAGCATCTTGTTTCATCTTTCCCCCAGGTCTCTAACAAGGCCTCCGACCCCCACTGCCTGAGAAGCCACCCACCTGAGAAGCCGAAGGGAGAAAATACCTGTTTCTCATGAGGTTAGAAGAACCAAAGATGTGTGCGTGATCCTGCAAACATTTGGGCTAAATTCCTTTTCTTTTCAACTTATAGCATCTCCTCCCTAAAAGTGACAGATGAAACCTAGAATTGTCCTTCCTCGCTCAATGGCTAAGGCCTCTGTGAACCCAGCTGGTCTACCTGGGCTCCTCTCCCTTCGACGCCCGCACAGTTAGATTACTGATGGGTCTACTAGACTGGTTTATCAGACGTACCTGAACGCGTCTTAATCTCAGAGGTGGGCCCGGCTTAGGCTAAAGCTGGGATCCCATTTCACTCACCAGGGCTTTACCGGCAGACCTCTTCCCAGGCCCTCCTCCTTACTACACTCTTTTCTGTGGCCCAGACGATGCTCTCCAAGCTGGTACTTCACCACCCACTCCATTATCTGTGTTAGAGTGCCCTTCCTAACAGGGCAAGATGACAGGGATAGGAGAGGGCCTTGGGGCTTCCTGCGGACCAAGTGGTTGCATGTGACAACAAACTAAGGCCATGTTGGGGGTCAAGAGCAGAGTGGAACACATGGAATTTCAGAGAGATTGCTGAATGGAAAGGAACCCAGGCAGACAACAAGAGCCAGAGTGTGGAGACAGGATGCTCGTCCTGAAGGATGGGGCACCCTCCTGGGAGGCCCTGGAGAACCACGGCACATGAGGAACAGCAGATCATGCCGCAGACCAAAACAGATGGCGGATTTGTGAATGCAGAGGCTAACTCTTCTTTCCACGGCCTTTGCCAGTAGCTGTGAGGCTGACCTTTGAGGCTCCAGGTGGATGGGAGCAGTGGAGAACCGGCTGGGGCGGTAATCGGAGGTGGCAGCGAAGGAGGAGGTGGAGGGGAAGCTCAGGAAATGGAAACCACTCTGATGGCGTCTCTGAGGGGCCCTCTCCACGGCGGGAATGATCAGCCCTATGTTTTATGAAGGGCTCCAAACCCTCTCCCCACCCAGGGAGTGCTTCAGAGGCAAATTAGTAATTCAGTACCATTTGGCCCTCCCCACCACGTGTTATGCAAGGGAAGCAGGAGTGAAAAGGATGATAAGAGGGAAGATGGAAAGCTGAGGATTATGGTGCCAAGGGAAGGGTCATTTTCGCCCTGCTCCTCTCCCATCACTGGACTCCGGTCTGAAGCTGTTGTAATTGTATCCTGTTAAATAACAGGTAGAGGGATAGCTCTTGTGACAAACATTAATAGATTTGGGGTAATGAGTCAAAAAAACACCTGGGAAATATAGATACTGCTATTGGATACAAAAATACCTAGAGAGAAGAAAAGAAAAAAACAAATTGCCTATGGGGAATTAAGAATGCTTTATAAAATATGCTGACAAAAAAATTTCATCATAAAGACATACGAAAGCCAAGGAAAAAAATGAATTTGATCTCTTCTTAGCGTAAGAAATAATGATACTTGTTGTTATTCTATACATAACTCTGAGAGCAAGACATCAATAAACAGAAAATGTAAAATGATACAAATGGGCTAATTCAATATGTTACTGAATAATTAACATGGATAAAACAGAAAAATACAACAGAATTACTGTTTTTTGATTTTGCACTTAGAAGACTAAATTAGCACATCACACAAAATCAATGTTTTAAAATAATTACTTAAAGAGAAACACTGGTTGCGAGGACAAATAAATTCTTACCTAAACCAGGGGTCAGCAAGCTTTTTTGTAAAAGGCCCATGGTAGGCAGATTTCTAAGCTGCCCAATGATCACTGTCTCCTTGTATTCACAGCCTCGTGTTGCCTGGACCTAGTGACTTTCTTATAACCAATATTATTCAGCAAAGATGAGAGAATGCCACTTTCATGATTAGGTTACAAAACATTCCATCTTCCTAGCATACTCTCTATTGCCTTCCCAGCTTGCATGCTTCGATGAAGAAGTTGCCCTGTTGGAAAGGCCCACACAGCAAGGAAGTGAGGGTGGTCTTCAGCCAACAGCCAGCAAGGAACTGAGGCTCTCAGTCCAACAACCCAGAGGAACTGAATCCTGCCAACAACCACATGCGCTTTGAAGCAAATCCTCTCCCGGTTGATCCTTGAGATACTGAAAGCCCAGCCAACACCTTGATCGCAGCCTGTGAGTGACCTTGATGTGGAGGACTTAGCTAAGCTGTGCCCAGATTCCTGATCTACAGAAACGCTGAGATAATAAATGTATGTTGTCTTAGGCCACTAAGTTCTGAGCTCATTTGTTACTGAGCAATGGATAATGGGTAACTAATACAAGGCCAGACAATACATTCTTCAGGCTTTGGAAGCTATATGGTCTTTGGGGCAACTATTCAGTGTTGTTGCTGCAGCATGAAAGCAGCCAGACATGATAGGTAAATGGATGAGTACTCTGTGTTCTAATAAAACGTAACTGATGGACACCGAAATTTAAATTTCATCTAATTTTCACATGTCACAAAATATTGGTCACCTTTTGAGTTTTTCAACCACTTAAGAACGTAAAAACCATTCTTAGCTCACAGGCAACACAATAACAGGTAGCAGAATGGATTTGGCCTGCAGGCCATAGTTTGCCAACCCCCTACCTAAACAACACCTACAGCTCTGTTTAAACCATTATTTTTATAACACTTAGACCTGAATTTATATAACATTATGCTTAGGATAGCACTATGAAACACAATAGTAAAGTATACTTTATTGATGGATAATGAAATACCAAATAAACATCTCTTGGCAAGTATTTTGTAAATTTCCAAGGCAGAGAAAGTGAGACAGAAACAACCCTACCGGAGATGATGGAGGAGCTGCAATCAGAACCTCTACATCCTGATGCCCAGGTGAGGGTAAATCTAATTATCCTGGTTTACACAGCCCCAGGCAAGAAAAAGCTTCCTTCTTGAAGGGAAGGCAGAAAAACTGCTAACAATACCAGTGGCTGAGGGGACACCTTCCTGTGTGGCAGTAACACATACCCTGAAAGAGGAAGCTCTACACAGAGGCAGTAAAAGCTAGTGGGAAACGTGTGTACGAAAAGCACATGCTTACATACGTGAAATAAAAATAAGAAACAGACTCACAGAAAAGCTAAAGAGCTATCATTCAAATCTATAATGTTGACAATTTGATGTTTGTTCAGAATGGTACCGAGGAATGGCGAATCTAGAAATCATTTCACATGAACAGTTAAGAGAACAAAAAGGTTTACCCTAGATAAAACTATCTTCAGACACCTAAAGCAATGTCTGGAAGAAACCACAGAACTACTCTGTTCTTTAGAGGACAGGACCACGACCAGGACCAGAACTGACGTGCAGAGGTTAGAGGAAACTAATTTCAGCTTGTTTTACGGGAGGAGAAATTCTGATGGAAGGGGCTTCCTTGAAAATACCTTACACAACAGTGTTACCTGTTTACTGATGGCACTCAGACAGAAAGGAGAGGACCGTCAGGGACACTGATAAAGGGATTCTTACACCATGGAGAAAGTTCTCGTCTCATCCTAAATTCTTATCATATTTTAAAATTTGCTAACCAGAGAAAACATATTTGTCCTGATTTTAGGCTACCTGTAGACAACAACAGGAAAACAGATAACTTGGATAATATATTATTCTGGTGCATCTCAAATAAACTCTATAGAAAGTATGCAGAGTTCAGGGGAGATCACAATAATTAAGGAATGGAAGAATTCAATGATCAGAAAAAGCCCTGGCTATTTAAGACATTTGGGGACAAGGTAATGACACATTTTTCTGAACGGTGCATATTTTATAAAGAACAGACTGTAAAAGATTTTACACCAGGAAAGACAATCAGAATGATTATCTTGAAAGGCAAAAGTAATGTGGGATAATTCAGCTATTACACTGTTAGTAAATTTCAAGAAAACAAAACAAAACATAAAAACCATGGAATCATAGGTTAACACCAAGCTTTAAGCAAAATTATTAACAACATGACAAAGTGAATAATTAATTGATCAAAGGGAAAGAATCCTATTTAAATTCTTGAGAAATCTGCTCTAGTTTTAAGATTTTAGACAATCTGATTCAGGCTCTCTTTCTCTTGCTAAAACCAGAATGCCAACTAATTTATCTAAAGGCAATCAAAGCAATTTAAATTTGAACATCTTTTGGTTCAGAATTTTCCTGCCGTTATGATCGGCAATATACTGTCTCTCTACAGGCAGACCTGTGGTGGAATGGAAAACTGTAAAAAGAAGATTGCTTGTGTATGTGGAATCAGAAAGAGGGAATTAGTCAGAGGAGCCACTATTTAATGTTGTCAGGTAAGTCTGCCCTTTCATTTGTCACCATGACAGGTGGGACCCTGCAAGGGGACCCGAATTCTCAAAAGACTATGGGCAAGGTTTCCTACAATTCTGAGGCATTTTCAAACTGTCAAAAAGCACATTTAAAATAAGCAAAGTCATGTTTAGAATTTTAATAATAGGCATGATTTAAATTTGATTTTAACAAGAAATATTTCTGATCACTTAGCTTCGAAATTAAATAAGCTGTAATAGTGGGAAATTATTTACTTCCTAATATGTCCTGTAAAAGGTACGTTCTAAAAAAATTTAGCAGTTTTATTGAAGTAAAATTGATGTATTATACAATAAACTCACCATATAAAGTGTACAACTTGATAAATTCTGACATATATATATATACACCTGTGAAACCATCCCCACAATCAAACCATCCCCACAATCAATGTCCACAAGATAATGGACATACCCAATGCCCTCCAAAGTTCCACTGTGTCCCTTTGTCATCTTTCCTGCCCTCCCCCCAATCAACTGTCCCTCAATCAATTTCCACACTTGAGCCAGTTTATATACCCACAACCTCTTGAATAAAGGGGATGGTGGGTCACCTTGAGGAAGGACCCTGAGAATTTGTACTGTTAATCTTCCTCCCAGCCTTCCCCAGAGGGACCCACGGCCTTTCACCAGAGTAACTGTACATTGGGGAAAGGAAATCATCAGACCTTTCAGGGACTACTGGTCACTGGTTCTGAATTGACACTAATTCCAGGAGACCCAAAACATTACTGTGGCCCATCAGCCAGAGTAGGGGCTTATGGAGGTCCAGTAATTAATGGAGTTTTAGCTCAGGTCCATCTCACAGTGGATTCGGTGGGTCCCTGACCCCATCCTGTGGTTACTGTCCCAGGTCAAGAATGCATAATTGGAACAGAGATACCTGGCAGCTGGCAGAATCCCCACATTGGTTCCCTGACCTGTGGAGGGTGGGCAATTCTGGCGGGAAAGGCCAAGTGGAAGCCATTAGTACTGCCTCTACCTAGGAAAATAGTAAATCAAAAAGCAAGACCGTATTCCTGGGGGATTGCTGAAATTAGTGCCACCAGCAAGGACTTGAAAGATGCAGGATTGGTGATTCCTACCACATCCCCATCGAACTCGCCTAACTGGCCTGTGCAGAAGATGAATGGCTCTTGAAGAATGACACTGCATTACTGTAAATTTAACCAGGTGGTGACTCCAATTACAGACGCCGTACTAGTTGTGGTTTCATTGCTTAAGCAAATTAATACAAGCTCTGGTACCTGGAATGCAGCCATTGATCTAGCAAATGCCTTTTTCTCCAGCCCTGTCCATAAGGCCCACCAAAAAGAGTTCCTTTCAGCTAGCAAGGCCAGCAATGTACCCTCACTGTCGTACCTCAGGGGTTATCCGTTCTCCAGCCCTGTGTCATTGTTCAGTTCACAAAGCTCTTGATCGCCTTTCTTCTTCATACATAATCACGCTGGTCCATTACATTGATGACTTTATGCTGATTGGACCTGGCGAGCAAGAAGTAGCAACTACTCTAGACTTATTGGTAAGACATTTGTGTGTCAGAGGGTGGGAAATAAATCTGACTAAAACTCAGGGGCCTCTAGTGGATTTCTAGGAGTCCAGTGGTATAGGGCAAATCAAGATATCTTTTCCAAGGTGAAGGATAAGTTGTTGCAGCTGGCGCCTCCTACCGAGGCACAATGCCCAGTGGGCCTCTGGATTTGAGAGGCAACATATTCCTCATTTGGGTGTGTTACCCCGACCCATTTACCAAGTGACCCGAAAAGCTGCTGTTGAGTGGGGTCCAGAACAAGAGAAGGTTCTGCACCAGGTCCAGGCTGCTGTGCAAGCTGCTCTGCCACTTGGTTCATCTGATCCAGCAGATCAGAGGTGCTGGAAGTGGCAGACAGGGATGCTGTTTGGAGACTCTGGCAGCTCCTAGAGGTGAACTGAAGCACAGGCCCTTAGGACTTTGGAGCAAAACCCTGCCATCTTCTGAGGATAACGACCCCCCCTTTTGAGAAACAGCTCTTCGTCTGCTGCTTGGCCTTAGCAAAGGCTGAACATTTAACTATGGGCCCCCAAGTTACATGCAACCTGAGATGCCCATTTATCTGATCCATCAAGCCGTAGAGTTGGGAGTGCACAGCAATGCTCCATCATCAAACGGAAGTGACGTACACAAGACTGGGCTGAGCAGGCGCTGAAGGCACAAATATGTACGTGAAGAAGTGGCCTAAGTGCCCATGTCCCCGCTCCTGCCACACCGCCTTCTGTCTCCCAGCCGGCATCCACGGCCTCATGGGGAGTCCCCTACCTTAGCTGACAGAGGAAGAGGAGGCTCAGGCTTGGTTTACGGACAGTTTTGCATGATATGCAAAGGTGCAAGCAAATCTTTCCGGCGGGCAGAACTTTGAGCAGTGCACCTAGTTGTTCATTTTGCTTGGACCACGCAATTTTATACTAATTAATGGGCTGTGGCCAGTGGTTTGGCTGGATGGTCAGGGATTTGGAAGGAACATGATGGGAAAGCTGCTGACAAGGAAATCTGGTTGACAAAGATATTTGGGGACGAGGTATGTGGACAGACCTCTCTGAATGGGCAAACATGTGAAGACATTTGTGTCCTGTGTGAATGCTCACCAAAGGGTGACCTGAACAGAGGAGGATTTTAGTAGTCAAATGGATAGGCTGATCCGTTTTGTGGATACCAATCCGCCTCTCTCCATTCACCCGTCATCACCCAGTGGGCTCATGAGCAAGGTGGCCATGGAGGCAGGGATGGAGCTTATGCATGGACTTAGCAACATGGACTTCTACTCACCAAGGCTGACCTGGCTTCAGCCACCACCGAGTGCCCAATCTGCCAGCAGTGGAGACCAATACTGAGTGCCCAATATGGCATCAATTCCCAGGGTGATCAGCCAGCTATGGTGGCAGGTTGATTACAATGGATTGTTTACATTACAGAAGGGACAGAGTTTCACTCTAATTGGAAAAGACACTTACTATGGATATGGATCGCTTTTCCTACATGCAATATTTATGCCAAACCTGCCAAAATTCCTTAAGCACTGTCATGGTATTCCACACAGCATCACTGTTTCTGATGAAGGAACTCACTTCACAGCAGAAGAAGTGCAGCAATGGACCATGCTCATGGAATTCACTGGTCTTACCATGTTCCCCACCATTCTGAAGCTGGCTTGATATCATGGTGGAATGATCTTTTGAAGACTCAGTTACAGTGCAAGCTAGGGTGGCAAGTTTCTCCAGAAGGCTGAAACGCTCTGAATCAACATCCAATATACGGTGCTGTTTCTCCCATAGCCAGGATTCACGGGTCCAGAAATCAAGGGGTAGACATGGGAGTGGCACCACTTACTACTACCCGTAGTGACCCACTAGCAAAATTTTTGCTTTCTGTTTGCATGACTTTATGCTCTGCTAGCCTAAAGGTCTTAGTTCCAGGGGGAATGATGCTTCCTCCAAGACACGAAGCAGTGATTCCATTGAACTGGAAATTAAGATTGCCACCCAGCCACTTTGGGTTTCTCGGGCCTCTGAATCAACAGGCAAAAGGAGTTGCGACACTGGCTGGGGTGAATGATCCTTACTATCAAGGGAAGTTGGACTACTATTCCACAATGGAAGTAAGGAAGACTGTCTGGAGTACAGGAGATGCCCTAGAGGGTCTATGAGCATGACTAGAACCTGTGATGAAGGTCATTTGAAAACTACAACGCAATCTAGTCAGGACTATTAATGGCCCACATTCTTTGGGAATGAAGGTTTGGATCACCCCACGAGCTGAGGTACTTGTTGAAGGCAAAGGGAATACAAAGTGGGTAGTGGAAGAAGGCAGTTACAAAGACCAGCTATGACCCCGTAACCAGTTATAGAAACGAGGGCTGTGACTGCCATGTGTATTTCCTCCTTACTTCGCTATGAATAAGTGTGTGTATAAATTATATATTTGTTTCCTTTCCTCCCTTATTCCTTCATCATATTAGATAAGATGTGTTGACTTTATATCAACCATGGTACTTAAGTATTTTAAACTTATACCATAGTCTTTAAGTTATGGGATTTCAAGGAGAAGAGTGGCTATCACTATACCACTCAAGGACTTTACGTCCTCTTCTGGGGAAGGGGTTAGTGGGTTGTTGGGATAGCTGTATCACGTTGGGTGGAATGACCACGTCATTGTCTTTATTTGGAGATCAAGTACAGTTTAAGGAGATGCAAATGGCTGCCAAGGTGACAGGGGCTGGACTTGTAATGGTTAACTTCAAGTGTCACGTGACTGGGACACAGGCTGAGATTAACCATTATTTCTGGGTGTGTCTGTGAGGGTGTTTCTGGATGAAATTAGCATTTGAATCCCCTCCCCAATGTGGGTGGGCACCAGCCAATCCCTTGGGGACCTGAATAGAAAGAGAAGCAGAGGAAGGGAGGGTTCAGTCCCTTACTGACTGCCTGCTCAACCTGTGACACTGGTCCTCTCCCCTTGGACTGGGATTTGCACCAGGGGCACCTCTGGTTCGGAGGCCTTCGGACTTGGACTGGAATTGCACCACGGCTTCCCTGGGTCTCCAGCTTGCAGATGGCAGATCGTGGGACTTCTTAGCTGTCATAATTGTGTAAGCTGATTCCTTATAATAGATCTCCTTTTATATATATGTGTGTATATATCCTATTGGTTCTGTTTCCCTGGAGAACCCTAATATAGTCAGTCACTTTATTTTTAGCCATTCCAGGGAGTATATAGTGCTATCTCATTGTTGTTTGGTTTGCATTTCCCTAAAGACTAATGATGTTGTTGATCATCTTTTTATGTGCTCATTTGCCACCCACAGATCTTCTTTGGTGAACTGTCTGTTCAAATGTTTTGCCCCTTTTAAAAAACGGAGAGTTTTTTTTTTTTCCTTGAGTTTTGAGTGTTCTTTATATATTCTGGATACCAGTCCTTTATCAGACATAATTTGTAATTTTACCCCAGTCTGTGCCTTGTCTTTCCATTCTCTTAAGAGTTTCTTTCGAAGAGCAGAAGTATTTAATTTGGATGAAGTTCAATTTATCAGTTTGCTTTTACAGATTGCACTTTTTGTGTCTTATCTAAGAAATTTTTGCCTAACGCAAGGTCACAAAGATTTTCCTTCATGTTTTCTTCCAGAAATTTTATAATTTTAAGTTTTACATTTTAGGTCTATGATCCATTTAAAATTTTTCTATAGAGTGAAGTATTTATTGAAGTTCATTTTTTTCCATATGGTTCCAGAATCATTTGTTGAAAAACTATCTTTCCTCCACCAAACTGACTCTGCACCTTTGTAAAAAAAAAAAAAAAATCAGCTACCTATATCTGTGTGGTTCTATTTCTGCACTCCCTATTCTATTTCACTGATGATTTGTATATTTTGATACAAACACCACAGTGTCTTAATTGTTGCAGCTTGTAAGTCTTCAAATCAACTTTGGTCTACTTTTTCAAAGGTGATTTGGCTATTCTATGCATTTAGACCCAGGTCCTATGCATTTAGACCCAGGGTGTCAATTTCTACTTAAAAAAAAAAAAAGCCTGCTGGGATTCTAATTGTGCTGAATCTATAGATCAATTTGGAGAGAAATAACATCTTAGCTATACTGAGTAGTTCCGTCACACATGGCGCTTATCACTACTTAACTGAATAGTATTTGAGGGGTACCTTCGGCAAAGCTCTGAACTTCACTCTCTCTCTGCAGCTTTCTCCTCTCCAACACTCTGCCCTGCAAACTCCAGCTTCCCCAGCTTTCCTGGACTGTCATTTCCATCTCGGCTCCACTTGTGTTTCCCCTCCCTGTACTGCAGCCTGGATACTCTCTCAAGGCAGTAAGCTGGGCAATCATAGGGCTCACCTCATTTATTTCCCGTCTCTCAGGGTTCACTGTGCTTCATTGCTAGATGTTCAATGTCTTCCATACTGTGGTTTCATATATTTTGCCCACTTAAAAAATTGTTTCAGGCAGGAAAGTAAATCCGGTCCCTGTTATTCCATCTTGGTAAGAAGTGGAAGTCTCAATTTTTAATTTTTAATGTCAAATCTGTTCTCAAAGTTATAAAATTCAAGTAAAAACAGGACAAAAACATAACTAGTAATTAGTACAATGTTTTATCACACTTTGTTTATTTGTTCATTAACTCATTTCATTCCAAGAACATTCATTGAATTCTGCATGGTAAGCACTGTGCTGGCATCTAAGCATACAATGCTGAGGATCAAAGCCAGACAGGCCCCTGGCTCTCACAGAGCTTACAATCTAGTGGGACAGACAGACATTAATCAAATAATTACAAACAAAAATGTAACACTGCAATTGTGATAACTGCTATGAAGGAAAGGAACAAAACAGTGCTATGATAACCTACAAGAGGGTGATTTTATGGTATTTGTTTCTATTGAGCCTATATCCATGATTTGAAAAATATCACTACTCTTTCTTTATGTTAAAGTCACAAAGAAATTCCATTATGTATACAGTGGGAAAAAAGTATCCATCAAATAAACATTAGGTTAAGACGATATGCTAAGTACTTTGGAGCACACAAAAATTACGACACTATCTACGAAAATTAAGATCTAACTGGGCATATAAAATATAAAGAAATATAAAGGTTATATATCTATATCCTACAGGAATATAATTGGAAATTTACCACTTACACATCGTTTTTGTCTACCCCATTAAAAAAAGTATTTTTTCTATCAGCCCATTTGCAGAAGTTTGATCAGTTCCTTTGAGAAAACAATACACTTATTTTATTTTGTTAGGTCTTACCTAGATATCTCAGCTTGGGAATTCTTCTCTCCATCAACAGTGAAAGGAGATGCTCCAGTTAGTAATTCATACATTAGAACACCTAAACTCCACCAGTCAACTGCCTATAAAACAACAGTAATTTCATTTTCTAGAATATTAATTGTATTTTATATAAAAAGAAAAATGAACAAAATAAATCTATATATTTGACAATATTTTGACAAAAAGATTTCGTGCACAGCTTCCTGTGCAAGGAGTATTAAATTAGCACATGCAAAAAAGACATTGAGAGGACAAATATTCAGGTATCCTCAGAATTTAAACATAGAGAAGTCAATCAAGTGTTTCTATTGCTAAAAGTGTTTCAATTATTTCCTAAACTAGTAATGGTTTTACTTAGGCTAATTAAAAAAAAATTTTTTTTAATTAAAGTATGGTTGACTTACAATGTTATGTTAATTTCTGCTATACAGCAAAGTGATTCAGATATATATATATATATATATAAATTTTTAAATATTCTTTTCCATTTGGTTTATCACAGGATATTAAATATAGTTCCCTGTGCTATACAGTAGGATCTTGTTGTTTATCCATTCTATATATAGCAATTTGCATCTGCTAACCCCAAACTCCCAACCCATCCCTCCCTAACCCCCAAAAAATTTTTAAATTTTAAATAAATTTTAAAAATTTTAAGTAAGTAAAATCTTTGGACTTAGGATAGGGGGAAAAACGTACCAATCAGCATTTTTATTAACTATTCAGCTCCAATAAATATGAAATTTCTTAAAGCCAAAGAACGAAAATGAAAAAAATCCCATCAAAAGATGTTTTTTTTTCATAACCACCTATATCAATTCCTCTTATGGAACCAATCACATAAATCTAGCAGTCTTCACTTTCTGGGAGGTATGGAAAGACTGAAAATAATATAAAATAAAATGTGATCTACGTTGGAAAACAATTTATAAAAGCAGTTACCTGAACTGAGAGCGTAGCAAATTATACAGAATTTAAAGAATCTTGATATATTGAAAATTAGTTCCTTTACAATTAGGCAAATCAAGATTTGAATAATTGTTGGATATATGAGCTTACAGCAATGAGAAATTAACTGGTGCTAAAATTTTAAACTCTCTGCTTCCAAATTTCAGAGCCAAGATTTCAGAGAGATGATGTAAAGTTTGTGAGCCTAGAGTTATTTTAAAGAAAATACATAACAATAACATAGAAACTAAATCAGTAATTCAGTTCTTTTATTTATACAAGCAGCTTTACTGCCAGCTGAGTCAGGACCCTTAGAACGTTGGATTTGAACCATGCTTGTAAATTAATACGGATCTATAATCAGATTCCTAGTCATGGACTGAAACCAATACCACACAAACTTGAAGAACTCCTAAGGGCTCGTAAATGCATGATTAGTCATTAGCAAGGAGACCACCGATTCTCCACTGCTAAGATATTCCTACTGGGGACTTCCCTGGTGGTCCAATGGTGAAGAATCCGCCTTCCAATGCAGGGGGACGTGGGTTCAATCCCTGGTCAGGGAACTAAGATCCCACATGCCACAGGGCAACTAAGCCCATGTGCCACAACTACTGAGCTCGCGTGCTGCAAACTACAGAGCCCATGCACTCTGGAGCCTGCACCACAACTAGAGAGAGAAAAATAAACCCCACACGCTACAACTAGAGAGAAGCCCGTGCGCCACAATGAAGAGCCCGCGCCGCAACAAATGATCCCACATGCCTCAACGAATATCCCGCATGCCACAACTAAGACCCGACGCAGCCAAAAAAAAAAGATATTCCTACTGTATATGTGAGATTTTGAAAGGAGATGAGGAAGATGGGGAGATGAGGAGCAAAAAAAAAGTCAGAATTCCTTATTTGGAGAACGTTATTAATAAAGCAAAAGTGTTAAGAAAGAACTGGACAAATCTGTACCCTTTAATACAAGAAGAAAAAATATGTGACCTCGATTTTATAACTACTTAGAAAGCCTCATCTACAATCTTCATTTTGCACATACAAAGGGAAGTGAGGAGGGAAAAAACTGAGTTTTTTAGAAGGCTTAGGAAAACAAACTTAGACTATCTTGAATGCAGAATTGTTTTCTTTCTCCAAGGATTGTCACAATGGTTTTTATCTGTTGAAGAGGTAATCAACAAAGTTTCCAATATCACTACTAAGTTAAAAGCAGAAATTAAGAATAAGAAAATATGAGAGACTCCCTTTTTAAGGATCTCTTACAAAGCAAATTATTGACTGAAGGTGAAATAGTTTCCATATGTTTCTCTAGCAAAAATCAATAATGCCAATAAGCACTGTCCATAGTCATTCAGCATGACTCCAATGGGGACAATGTGCACTGTTTTTGCATTCATGACACCTCTGCATTGTACTGTGGCCCAGGTGTGTCCTAAAAGGCCAGGTCACATACAACAGACAAAGGGTGATTTCTGTTTTAAACAGGGTTACAATGGATGCTTTGCTCAAGACATTATACTTTTTTTTTTTTTTTTTGCGGTACGCGGGACTCTCACTGTTGTGGCCTCTCCCGTTGCGGAGCACAGGCTCCGGACGCGCAGGCTCAGTGGCCATGGCTCACGGGCCTAGCCGCTCCGCGGCATGTGGGATCTTCCCAGACCAGGGGCACGAACCCGTGTCCCCTGCATCGGCAGGCGGACTCTCAACCATTGCGCCACCAGGGAAGCCCAAGACGTGATACTTTTAACGGAAATAAAATTAAAATTATTATTTGAAGAATTAGTCGATTTTGAGATTTCCTTTAACAAGAGTATTATTCTATAAAACAAAATATTATCCTCATCAACAAAACCTGAAAAAAGGGAAATCTAGAATGTCCTAACCTTTCCATTATCTTTTTTCCTCCAAAACACTAGATATCATAATATGTTCGTGTATACAAAGCAAAGGAAAGGTAAAAAAAAATGAAGATAACACCAAAAAGAGGGCCTAAGCTATTAACTAAGATTCTGTTTGGTTTTTTTTTTGTAAAGGGTTTTTTTTTATTATGTGTAACACAAAGTTATTTAAGTCAATAAATTTTTAAGGAATTTCACATGTTCTGATTCTTTCCACTGCCAATCACCTTAGTTCCTCCAAACTCATAATCTTCAAGATAAAACAGCCCTTTCAAAAAGAAGTTATCATGTGAGTCAGTCCACAATTCTTTTAGTTAGGCTTCTTTGATCTCCAATGAAATATGGACACACTTCAAAATTCCCCACCTGTAATCTTTGGGATCCAATTTCCTCAAGCGATTTACTTTAGGACCATGTTTAGGGTCAGGAGATGGATCTGCCTGGCTCTGAATTTGACACCCTCTAAAAATGTATTAGGTTCAAATCATATTCACTCCTAAGCCATCACACCCTAGAACAGTACAGATCATTGGGATATGCCAATACCTTTTTAAATTATCCAGACACTCTGTTCAAGATAAAAGCCTAAAAAAAGAAGCCATCTTTGTTTCATGTCAACGTTAAAATTAGAGTACTAAATCAATACAGCTGGTAATTTAAAAGCTTAAGATATGAGGGAAATTATCAGTTCTATAGTCCTGGAAGCAATCTTTATGTTTATCAATACACCCCCATCACTTGACTCTCTTAGGTATCATGTTCCTTCTTATCTGTATCAAAACTCATACTGAACAATGAGCTCTGGGTTGCAAAAGAGGATTTATTTGTGCACCTGTCTAGAAGTCTTTGTCCACAAATTAAACAAAAACAAACACAAGTGCTAAACTAGGATTCTTAATATACATTTTATAGAGATATATCAGGAAGTGTCAAAAATAGAACATACCTTGTCATGTCCTGAATCTCCCCCTCTGACAATATCTGGTGCCATGTATTCAATAGTTCCACAAAAGGAATATGCTCTTTCAGCCTTAAACAAACAATCAAACAAAGGAAAAGGGATTTGATTTTAAGCTCGTATGACAAGTGACAAGAAGAGAGAGTTAATACTACATGGCAGTGTTGAGATACACCACAGTAGCACAGTAGTGGTAGAAGCTACTTGACAGACCTTCTTCTCACCAGGCAGACCTATATATACACACCTATACAGTATGAGGTAAATGGGTAAACTTTTTAAGCCCTGAAACTCTACTATCATCCATCCGTCCGTCCGTCCAACCATCCATCCATCCATTAATGAATCCACTCATTCACTCTTCTTTTTTTCTGTGTGTTTATATATTTCAATCACTGATTCCTTTAACTGTTCTTGTAAGTGCCAATACTCCTAGTAGTATGAATGACTTTATTTCCAGATCGGCAAGATTGGGAAAACATTGGGAAACCTGAAGGAGGAAGGAAGATCAAATGCTAAGAAGGGAAACAGGGAACCCAAAGATGAAAACGGATGAAAAGAATTTTTCCAATCTTACCATCATGTTTAAGTTTGGCACTGCCGATGGTGGGTTTAAGTGATGATGAGCAGAACTGTCTTTTTAAAAAAATACTGCCTCTTAAAGACAGTTGTTTCTCTTTTGTAGAACATTAAAAAGGGCTAATTTAATATATCAACCTTAAAATTAATCTTAAAAAACTACGTAATTAAAAAAATGACCAACTGTGTCATATCTCAATGTAATAAGGAGAAAAAAATATATGAATTGTTATGCAGATATATTAAACAGGGGAAAAATAATTCTTCTTTAACAATGTACATTCATATGGCTATATCTAAAATTTTAAAGGCACTTTGGGGCCATTAAAATATTTTACAAAACTATTTTAGAGGAAGCTTTTCAATTTACACTTGATTCTTCTTCTACCAGCAAGGTTTCAAGAAAAATAAGCATTCTTCTTATTTACCAGCTTTAAACATAAAGGACACTACCCTAGCAATGTTATAGAAGTGGTAGAAGTCCCTAGTTTTATTGGATGAAAGTTCAGCCCACAGATAATGAATGTAATGAATTTATTTAAACCCTGTGATAACAAATGTATTAAAACTACTTATTTATGATATACACAGCTCAATAATTTTATATAAATATATAATTTTATATAAAGAAAAATAAAATTAATATGGTTTATGACTCACTTCTTTCTTTTTATGTACTATATATATATTGAAAGATTACTGTTCCCCTAGAAAGTAAAAGAAATAACCCAGTTATGCTTAGATCTGCAGAAAATTTTCTTTCTTGTTATCTGGCAGAATAATCTCATTGAACAGCTATGATAAACCATATATCAAATGTCATTATCTCTCTGCTTCATCACTTCAGTACCAAATGCTAATTTTGTATCAAACTACTGGAACGATTAAGGCTAAATAAAATTGATTTCATATAAATTTGCATATAAAAAGTAATGAATAATTTTAAATATTTTGTTAGACATGTTTAGATTGAAAAAAAATATGTGAATGCTTAGGAAGCATTCATTTCTTCACTGAATTATTAAAAAAGAAATACTCCAAAATTACTTTTTAGTAGGATGGGGGGAGTGGGAGGGAGGCTCCAGAGGGAGGGGATGTATGTATACATATAGCTGATTCAGTTTGTTCCACAGCAGAAACTAACACAAATTGTAAAGCAATTATACTCCAATAAAAAAAAAGTATATATATTAAAAACAAAACAAAACAAACAAAAAAGAATGTGTATGAAGTAAAGCCTGGTCATAGTTTGAAAAGCTAAAAAAAAAAATTCCCAAGCTTCATAAAACTAAATATGTAGTGTTTTTAGTTAATACACTATTTATTATGCAATAGCCCTTTATAGGATATTAAGCAAAAATCATTATATAGCTGACATAAAGAAACACAGAAAAATTGCTAAGTCATAGTATTTATCATTTGATCTCATCTTTCTTTGTGAATTCCAGTCAACTGTTTTAGTTAAAATTAATTAATTTATTGAAGTATAGTTGATTCACAATGTTTCAGGTATACAGCAAAGTGATCTGGTTATACATATATACATATGTATATTCTTTTTTAGGTTCTTTTCCGTTATAATGTTTATTACAAGATATTGAATACAGATCCCTGTAGTATATAGTAGGTCCTTGTAGTTTATCTATTTTACGTACAGTAGTATGTATCTGTTAACCCCAACTTCCAAATTTATCCCTCCTCCCCCTTTCCCCTTTGGTAACCATAAGTTTCTTTTCTATGTCTGTGTCATTTGACCTCATCTTAAAAGATATCTTTAAAACATATCCTAAATCAAGTTTAGATATATTGAAAGAAAATAAAAATAATTCTCCAAAATGGTTTATGAGTAAAAAGATCACAAGTTCTGATTTATTGCTTCTCTAGATTTTTATTTATTTAGAAAACTAGACTTTTTAGTACATATAAATTTTCATTTCTTTTTATAGGCATATCTGTGTTACAAGCCACTTTGGAATAATGCATATTTTCTTTTAAGTATGCGACAATGATTAAATTTTACAACTTGAAAGTCATGAAAATCTGCACTCTCTTCTTCAAAATACTAGACATTCATAAGTTTAGTGTAAAACCAGTAAGAAACATATGGATCTGATTGATTACTGTGGGAAATATCTGATAGTCACCACCACTTTCCATGTCTTTTTTTTCTTTATCTGACAATGAGAATTATGCAACAATGTAGTTCAGTTCTCCATTGTCTTGACATACAGGAAGCTCAGAAACACATTAAGTCCTCAAAGATATTTCTTCTACCTTCTCCGTGTGATTTCTGAGCTTTTTTAAAATTCACTTTAGCTTCTTCTGTTTTTTGGGGGGAGGAGGGAGGGACATAGGTAGTGTCTACAATAATAAATAATTAAGAGATAATTATTTAATTTATAAAAATTCCAAGAGTCAGCAAAATTAAGCTTAAGTGTTGGGAAGTTCCAATCCCTGAGGAATAATAGTAAACAAAGACAAAGTATTTCTTAAGTCTCTCTGTTATTTTAAAACATTGCCATTTTAGCCTCTTGCAATTCTGTATCTGCTTCCTCTTCCTCTGCCCCAAATGGAAGTGTTACTCCCTCCGAATTCTAACTTTTAGTGTGTCAGTCTCAATTTCCTAAGAGTTTATATCTTCTATTGTAAAAAATAGCCCCAATTTTAACTTTTGAATTTGTGTTTATCTGCCTAGGAAGATTCATATTATCTAGAGCAGCAGTCCCCAACCTTTTCGGCACCAGGGACCGACTTCGTGGAAGACAATTTTTCCATGGACCAGGGGAAGGGGGGGTATGGGGGGATGGTTCAGGCAGCAATGCAAGCAATGGGGAGCAATGGGGAGCGGCAGATGAAGTTTTGCTCACTCGCCACTCACCTCCTGCCGTGTGGCCCAATTCCTAACAGGCAGCGGACAGATACCCGTCACGGGCCCGGGGGTTGGGGACCACTGATCTAGAATGTATGCAGAATGCCTTTCAAATAATTGTACCCAGAAGACAAACTGATGAAGTATGATAGGGGAAGGTCTCTGGTGGGGACAAAAAAGATTTCAAGGTCATATGTTATGAACTATGATATAAAAAGGCTAGGCTAGCATAGCTAAACTCTATTATGGTTATTGTTTATTTATTAAAAATTAATATTTTGGGCTTCCCTGGTGGCGCAGTGGTTGAGAGTCCGCCTGTCGATGCAGGGGACACGGGTTTGTGCCCCGGTCCGGGATAAGGCTAGGCTAGCATAGCTAAACTCTATTATGGTTATTGTTTATTTATTAAAAATTAATATTTTTCTCAAGGAGACAGGCAATCAGCCAATTTTGCAGTTAAGTCCATACGATTTTATAAGCAACATTACTTATTAAACACTACAGTGTTAAAAGATTGTGAAGGAGAATTTAATTGAATGTGAAAATAGTAAAAGCAGTGTGTGCACCATCCTGGCACATAATACGGAGCATTCTTGTGTTTAAGTATCAGCTGATCAAGGAGGCTTCACTGTGCCTTAGAGGGAAAGATCAGGTAACACTGGACAAAAAACTGGTTTCCTTCTAAGGAAGAATCCAAATAGGAACTCAACGGCCAAACCCTCAGGCATTTCTCAATAAACACGAGATTAAATCATGCCTAGCTTTTATTTGCCAATGTTTTATCTTGATCTTATCTGCTTATGATATATAGATAAATTTGTGAGTTAAATGTAAAATTACCAAAGAAATTTTTATTCCCCCATTCTGTATTTTTTCCCATCTCAATTTTGACAAACCTCACAACAAATATCCAAATGTTGGGTTTTTAAGAAGAAATATTGCATTGCTAATCATCCAAGTCTATGCTCCCAAGACAGAAAGGGGAATCCCTAGGTGCCAGCCACAAAGAGGATGCTGAAAACCAGAGGTACCCATAGGACCTGGGCCGTGGCAGCACAAAGGAAAGGAAGGGAAGTTGTTTCAGATCCTAGCAATCCAGAAGCTTGAATTTCAATACTTTCATAAGGACAAAAGATGAGGCCCTCGGCTCTAAAGAGGTGGACTGGAATTACTACTCTTGTGTAAACCTTGGAATCTAAGGAAGCTGAACCCTCAATGAAAGCAAAGTCTAGAAAAAATAAATTTACCCAGTAGCACAGGTTTATTTCTGTCTGAGCCCTAGATTTAAAAACAAACAAATAAATGTTCCTCTTGTGGAATCACATCCCTAGGCTTGTGGCTCTTGTAGATTTGGTACCTAAATTTACTCTTTCCTCCATAGTATGGGAAAGTGAGAAAATCTGGTCCAACATGGTGACACTCTGGAACATATGACAGAACCAGAGGAATTCCCACTACTTAGCTGCCTCAGGATTCACACAGATAAAGCACTAGAGTCTCAAAATTACAAATTAGTGAACTATACTGTGCAAACAAAACAGAATTACTTGAAATACTAGAAGAGCAATCTGGAAAAGGCCTAGTATGTTGTAAAAGATGAAAGACATAAAGAAAGGAAAATATCCATAAAACAATATAGCAGCAGAAAAGACTAGAAAGATATGAAAAAGAATAGAATAGAACTGTATAAATGAAAAAATACAATAAAAATAGGCAGACTAAACAGATTAGACACAACTAAAGAGAATCTGTGAAGTATAAGACATATTTGAGAAAATTATCCTGAATGTTGCGAGAGTCCCAAGCAGACTAAATAAAAATATATCCATGGGTAGCAAATTTCTATTTTTTAACTTGAGTGGTGGTTATAAGAGTGTTTGCTTTATAGTAATAACTCACTAAGCCATACTTTCATTTTGTTTTTGTGTTTTATTTTACAATAAAAAGATACCAAAGACAAAAACCTAGTCCATTCCTAGGTATGTCCATATCCAGCTAAATTATCACTGAATATGCAAGGCAAAATAAAGGCATTTTAAGACAGAGACAGAGTTTACTATTCATTGATCCTTGTTTAAAAAGACATCTAAAGGATGCACTTCAGAAATAAACTGAACTCACAAGAAAAGAGTAAGATGTAAAAAGCAGTAGTGAGCAGAGAAAACAGGTAAACATGTGAGAAAATCTTTTGAATTTATAAAATGAAAATAATAATTACACAATAATCAATCTGGGAAATATAACACAAGATGGGACTAAAATAATAAGTAACAATAACATATAAAACGAGATGGATAACTGAAGCTAAAACATTCTAATGTTCTTGTAGTGGTCATGGCAATCATAGACATAATTGTTAATTTTAGACTCTGTTAAGTCGGTGTACAGGCATACTTCGTTTTACTGTGCTTTGCTTTATTGTGTGTTTATCTGTGTTTCACAGATATTGTGCTTTTAACAAACTGAAGATTGTGGCAACCCTGTGACGAGCAAGTCTATTGGTACCATTTTTTCCAACAGCGTTTGCTCACTTCTTGTCTCTGTGTTATAGTTTGGTAATCCTTGCAATATTTCCAACTTTTTCATTATTATTATATTTGTTATGCTAACCTGTGATCAGTAATCTTTGATGTTACTATTGTAATTGTTTTGGGGTGCCATGAACTGGGCCCATATAAGACAGCAAACTTAAATCGATAAATGTTGTATGTGATCTGAGACCAACTGGCTGTTCCCCCATCTCTCTCCCTTTCCTCGGGCTCCCCTATTCCCTGAGACACAACAATATTGAAATTAGGCCAGTTAATAACCCTACAATGACCCTTATGTGTTCAAGTGAAAGGAAGAGTCACACAGCTCTCACTTTAAATCAAAAACTAAAAATGACTAAGCTTGGAGAGAAAGGCTTGTCAAAAGCCAAGAAGGCCAAAAGGTAGGTCTCTTGCACCAAACAGTTAGCCAAATTGTGAATGCAAAGGAAAAGTTCTTGAAGGAAATTGAAAATGCTGCTCCAGTGAACACATGAATGATAAGAAAGCGAGATAGCCTTATTGCTGATATGGAGAAAGTTTTAGTAGTCTGGATAGATCAAACCAGCTACAACATTCTCTCAAGTCAAAGCCTAATCCAGAGCAAGGCCCTAACTCTCTTCAAGTCTGTGAAGTCCTGAGAGAGACGAGGAAGCTGCAAAGGTGAAGCTAGCAAAGTTTGGCTCAGGAGGTTTAAGGAAAGAAGCTGTCTGCATAACATAAAAGTGCAAGGTGAAGCAGCAGGTGCTGACATAAAAGTTGCAGCAAAGTATCCAGAAGATCTAGCTAAGGTAATGAATGAAGGTGGCTACACTAAACAACAGATTTTCAATGTAGACAAAACAGCCTTCTACTGGAACAAGATGCCACCTAGGACTTTTCTAGCTGGAGAGGAGAAGTCAGTGCCTGGCATCAAAGCTTCAAAGGATAGGCTGACTCTCTCGTTAGGGGCTAATGCATTTGGTGACTTTAAGTTGAAGCCAGTGCTCATTTACCATTCTGAAAATCCTAGGACCATTAAGTATATGCTAAATCTACTCTGCCTGTGCTCTTTAAATGAAACAACGAAGCCTAGATGACAGCACATCTGTTTATAACATGGTTTATAGAGTATTTTAAGCCTACTGTTTAAGATCTACTGCTCAGAAAATAATATTCCTTTCAAAATATTACTGCTCATTGACCATGCACCTTGTCACCCAACAGCTCTGATGGAGATATACAATGAGATTAATGTTATTTTCATGCCTGCTAATACATTCTGCAGCCCATGGATCAAGGAGTAATTTCAACTTTCAAGCCTTATTATTTAAGAAATACATTTAAGGATATAGGTGCCATAGACAAGTGATTCCTTTGATGGATCTGGGCAAAGTAAACTGAAACTTTTCTGGAAAGGATCCACCATTCTAGGTGCCACTGAGAACATCTGCGATTCATGGGAAGTGGTTAAAATACCAACATTAACGGGAGTTTGAAAAAAGTTGATTCCAACTCTCCTGGGGGGACTTTGAGGGGTTCAAGACTTCAGTGGAGGAAGTATCTGCAGATATGGTAGAAAAAGCAAAAGAATTGTTCCACCATTCTAGGTGCCACTGAGAACATCTGCGATTCATGGGAAGTGGTTAAAATACCAACATTAACGGGAGTTTGAAAAAAGTTGATTCCAACTCTCCTGGGGGGACTTTGAGGGGTTCAAGACTTCAGTGGAGGAAGTATCTGCAGATATTGTAGAAAAAGCAAAAGAATTGGAATTAGAAGTGGAGCCTGAAGATGTGACTGAATTGCTGCAATTTTATGATAATATTTTAACAGACGGCGAGCTGCTTCTTAGGGGTGAGCAAAGAAAGTAGTTTCTTGAGATGAAATCTACTCTTGGTGAAGATGCTGTGAATATTGTTGAAATGACAATAAAGGATTTAGAATGTTACATAAATTTAGTTTATCAAGCAGTGTCAGGATTTAAGAGGTTTCCAGTTTTGAAAGTTCTATTCTGGGTAAAATGCTACCAGACAGCATTGCATGCTACAGAGAAATCATTTGTAAAAGGAAGAGTCAACTGATGCGACAAACTTCATTGTTGTCTTATTTTAAGAAATGGCCACAATGAGCCCAACCTTCAGCAACCACCACCCTGATCAGTCAGCAGCCACCAACATGGAGGCAAGATCCTCCACCAGCTAAAAGATTATGATTCACTGAAGGCTCAGGTGGTGGTTAGCATTTTTAGCAATAAAGTATTTTTAAATTATGGTATGCACTTTTTTTAAGACATAATGCTATTTATAGCATACTTAATATACTGCAGTTTAGCATAGACATAACCTTTATATGCACTGGGAAACCAAAAAAGTTCATGTGACTTGCTTTACTGTGGCAGTCTGAAACTGAACCCACAATAACTCCAAGGTATGCCTGCATAAGTTAAAAATTTCAGGGTAATAACCACTCAAAGAACAGATATAGAATATATATAACTTCTAGACAACTGGAAAGATGAAATAAAGAAATCTTAATCATTTAAATAGAAGAGAGGAAAGAAGGGGAAAAAAGCAAAGAGAAATTGTGATAAAGAGAAACACACAGCAAGATAAGAGAAATAAATAAAACTATATCAGCAGTCATAATATACAGATTTAACTCACCAGTTAAAAGACAGAAACTCTCTGGATCAAAAACAAAATCCAGTTATATGTTATTTACAAAAGGCACACCTAAAACATAATAACAAAGAAATATTGAAAGTAAAGAGATAGAAAAAGATATATCAGACCAGCAGCATTAACCAACAGAAAGCTGGAATATCTTTATTAATAGCAGGAAAATGAACTTTAAGGCAAAAAAATTATTAAAATTAAGCAGGGTCACTACATAATAATAAAAGGAACATTTCACTAGAAAATAACACTATTCCAAGACTAACACAATCAAATATTTTTGAAGAACCTTAAACCACCTAAAGCAAAAATGGTGAGATTTCCAAGAAGAAACGGACAAATCCACAATCATAGTGGGCACTTTAACATACCTCTTTCATAAATGACTGATCAAGCAGGAAAATAATTGGTGAAGCTATGGAAGATATACATGATGTTCATGAAAATATATAAAATTTGATATGTAACAGTTAGAGAATGACTATACAGTCTTTTCAAGTATTCATGGCACATTTACAAAAGTTAACCAAATAATAGGTCACAAAGCAAATCTCAAAAACCACAGAAATAAAACCATATATATTTTCTTGTCCAAACAGAAAGCAATAAAACTAAAAATTTACAAAAAGGTAGCTCAAAACTCCTATATACATGAAAACTTAAGAACCCATTTTTAAATAATTCATGGCCCAAGGTAAAAAACCACAATAAATAACAGTAAAAATGCTATATAACTTGCGAGATACATCTAAAGCTGTTCTTAGAAATTCAGTTTTATTAAAAAAAGAATGATTAAATATTAGTGAGCTGGATGTCCAACTCAAAAGTTTAATAAAAGAATACAAAAGAAACTAACAGAAAGTAAAAGGAATGAAGTAATAAAGGAAGCTCATCAAAGAAATAGAAAAATTGAGAAGCTTGATAAAAGCTGTTTCTGGAAAAAGACTAATAAAATGGAGAAATCTCTAGCAAATTGAGCAAGAAAAGAGGAGGAAAGTTACAAATCAGCAATATTAGTCATTTAAAAGGAAACATTACTACAGTTACAATACAGATTAAAAACTAAAGCACTTCTATGAATAATATGATGCCAAAGAATTTAAAAACAAAAATATAACATTTTCTATAAAAACATAACTTACCAACACTGACTCAAGAAAAAATTGAAAACCTGCATATAACTATAAATATTTTTAAAAAATTAAATCAGTATTTGAAAAGCCACTCATATGCACCTAGAAGGGAAAAAAAAGAAAAAAATACACGCCGATAGCTAGAAGTGCATTCAGAGGAAACCTTCAGAGGAACTATCTTATATAAACTATTCCAAATTACTTTCATGATGTTAGTATAATCATGATGCCCAAATCAGACAAATACAATAGTAGAAAGGAAAATTACAGGTCAACTTAGACAATAAAATCTTAAATAAAATATTAGCAAACAAAATCCAGCAATATATGAAAAATATATGTCACAGAAAGTAAAGTTTATTCCAAGAATTGAAAGATGGCTTAACATTGAAAAAGAAAAAACCTATTAATGTAACTCACACCACTAGGTGATTGAAGAAAAAACCATAAGAATTTCCTTATATCAATATACTAAGATATAATTTATCTATCAAAAACCTAGAGCAGATACCATACTAAATGGCTAAAACACATGGCCTTAAAGTAAAAAGCAAGGATATATACATATAAAACTTAGTAGACAGAGCAACAAAACCAAACCAAACCACACATCCACAAACACACACAAAACAAAAAGTATGAGAATCAAAAAGATACAAAGCCATCATTACTTACAAATACTAGTTCTGATTTTTCTTTTAATATAGTCATCTACATAAAAAATCCAAGTGAATCTGCAAATTAGTGGAACTAATATGAATTCACCAATATTGCTATGTACAAGATCAACAACATTCCTATGCTTTGCCAAGAAAAACAGATATTCTAATTTTTGTCAATAGGAACAAAATAAGTTAATAGAAATAAATCTAATAATATATGTATAAATCATTACAAAAATTAGAAAATATTATTGAAAAACATAAAAGACAAGGAAATAAATGGGAAAATATGAATGTTTATGCAAATTTGTGTTGTTAGATTCAATATCCAAAGATCACAGTTTTCTCCAAATTAATTTATAAATTCAATACACAATGAGGAACAAAAGACCAAGAATAGCAAAGACAGTGAAGAGGCAGGAGGAAGGTCAGGGGAAATAAGGAGAGAATGACAGGATAAGAGTGAAGAGGGGAGGGAAGGCCTGGTGGCGCAGTGGTTGAGAGTCCGCCTGCCCACGCAGGGGACACGGGTTCGTGCCCCAGTCCGGGAGGATCCTGCATGCCATGGAGTGGCTGGGCCCGTGAGCCATGGCCGCTGAGCCTGTGCATCCGGAGCCTGTGCTCCGCAACGGGAGAGACCACAACAGTGAGAGGCCCGCGTACCGCAAAAAAAAAAAAAAAAAATAGTGAAGAGGGGAAAGATCTCACCTTTCCAGATTAAAGACATACCGTAAGGCTATGGCCCTTCAGATTTTTCAATGTTGACTCAGGGAGAGGCAAGCCAACAAAAGGAATTGAATAAAGAGCCTAGAAGTAGACTCACAAGCATGCATAGGAATTCGGCATATGACAAAGTTGCTTCTCAAATCAGTAGGGAAGGGATTAACTGACTATTCAATGAATAGTTCAGTCAACTGGATTATCTATATAAAAAGAGAAAAAAATAAGATCCCCACCTCACACATATATATAAATTAATTCCTAATAAATTAAAAATTTCAATATGCTAATTTCAAAAAGAAAACAAAAGAGAATATCTTAGTTCATTGAGACAGGAATGGATTTCATTTTAAAAGATTCAAAGAAATCAACAACTTAACTTTACACCTCAAGGAACTAGAAAAAGAAGAATAAACTAAACCAAAAGTTAGCAGAAGGAAAGAAATGATAAAGATTGAAGCAGAAATAAATGAAACAGAAAACAGAACAGAAAAAAATTAGCAAAACTTAGATTTTTGAAAAGATAAACAAAACCGACAAACTCTTGGCTAGATTAAGAAAAAGAGAGAGAAGATTCAACTAAAATCAGAAATTAAAGAGAAGACCTTACAAGAAACTAAATTATACACCAACAAATTAAATAATTTCAGATGGATAAATTCCTAGAAACATACAATCTACCAGGACTGAATCATGAATAGAAAATTTGAACAGATTCTTCATCAGTAAGGACACTGAATTAGTCATCAGAAATCTCCCAACAAAGAAAAGGCCAGGACCAGATGGCTTACTGGACATTCTTAAAAAACATTTAAAGAAGTAGTAGGACCATTCCTCCTCAAACTTTCCCTAAAAAACTGAAGAGAACACTTCCAAACTAATTTTATGAGACCAACATTACCCTGATACCAAAGCCAGGGAAAGATACTACAAGAAAAGAAAATACAGCCCAATATTCTTGATGAAAACTGATGTAAAAGTCCTCAGCAAAATGCTAGCAAACTGGGGGTGGGCTCCTGCGCGGGAGTCCATGTGGGCGCCGGCGCCGTGGGGAGCAGCATGGGGTGGCCATGGCGGAGCTGTAGCAGCTCCGGGTGTAGGAGGCGGTGGACTCTAAGGTGAAGAGTCTGGAGAGAGAATATCTGGAAGATTCAGGGCCTCATGTTCCGGTGCAGCGCCGGCTGTTGTGAGGACAGCCAGGTGTCCATGCAGCAAGTGCACCAGTGCATTGAGCACTGCCATGCACCTCTGGCTCAAGCCCAGGCCCTGGTGACCAGCGAGTTGGAGAAGTTCCAGGACCGCCTGGCCGGGTGCTCCATCCATTGCAACAACAAAGCCAAAGATTCAATAGATGCGGGGAGTAAAGAGCTTCAGGTGAGGCGGCAGCTGGAGAGTTGCATGACCCCGTGTGTGGATGACCACATGAACCTCATCCCAACCATGACCAAGAAGATGAAGGAGTCTCTCTCATCCACTGGGAAAGAGATGTCTGCTATTGGCCATTGGGGCTGAAGGCAGGAATCTATTTAAAAAGAGGAATGGGGATTTGGGTTTTCTAAGGAAAGTTTATGAATGAGGAAATTAAGGATGGCAGTAAGTTTAAGGCCTATGTCACTTGCCTCTGGACACTGGTTCCTTTGCGTTTGAATCCCAGAAAGTGAAAAAACCTGGTGCTAAAATTTGGGTCAGAGATAGCACAGGAGAGTTTTTGTGAGCCTGACTTTCATGTGGCCAGGGCTTATCCTGGCAACAGGGAGTCTCCCTTGTAGCAAACCAGAGCCCTCCAAGGTACCACATTCTCTTAGTACACAGATACCAACAGGCTGGCAGGTTCATCTGACCTGCTTATGATCTGGTAGAGTGTGAGGAGAGGTGTTTCTATTTGTTGCCAACCTCCTGTTTGCCAGAAGGATCGCTACAACATTTTCCATAAACTGGAAATAAAACAAAATCCAGGAGGTCACTAATTTAGAAGGGGAAAGGGGGCTTCTGGGGATTTGTTTTGCTTGGTTTTGTTTTTTGTTGTTTTTGTTTTTTTGCGGTAAGCGGGCCTCTTACCGCTGTGGCCTCTCCCGTTGTGAAGCACAGGCTCCAGATGCACAGGCTCAGCGGCCATGGCTCACGGGCCCAGCCGCTCCACGGCATGTGGGATCTTCCCAGACCAGGGCACAAACCCGTGTCCCCTGCATCGGCAGGCGGACTCTCAACCACTGTGCCACCAGGGAAGCCCAGTTTTGTTTTATATACAAGGGCATGAAGTTACTTTAAAGATGTAGAGTTGGGAGAGGTAGTTTGGATAAAAACTTTGAAAGGGTCCTTTCTGGCCATCAAGATGTGGATGCGCATTTCTTAAAATTCTCACACATTACATCTTTCAGCCTGGAGATGCCGCAAAAATGTAAGAAGCGCTATCACACTGGTAGGGGAACAGAACGTTCCCTCTAACTGGCAGCCATGATGAGCCCTGAGGCTGTCTGCAGCAGAGTCAGCAGAGAGACAAGACAATCTTGCAGTGACACTCACCCTTGAAGGGAAAGGGGGTTTTGACTGTGCTATATGCTAGTATTCAGGAATGAACAGCAAAAGGGAATGTTAGCTGCTTAATTAAGAGAGTTATGAAGTACTGGCTTTGGAAAAATCTGGTTTTCATAAAACAAAATAGAATGAAAGCCTAAACCCAGTATTGCTTACTTTGCCCCCTGTAATAACAGAGCTCTGTTGAAACGATCCCTTGGCAACACGAAGGTCAGAGGAGAAAAAGAAAGCAACTCAGGGGCAAGCTGTAACTCCTTTAGAGCAAAAAAACGGGACAGCCCTTCATTACCAAATACCACTTTTGCGACATGCGTTGTTCTCGCCCCAGTTCTGCCACCTTATCGTTTTATCAAGGACCTCGTTGTGTTTTTACCAACTTATTACTTGGAATGATAATATAGCCTGTCTGTTTGCTATTTCAACCGACTTTCATGTGGCCAGGGCTTATCCTGGCAACAGGGAGTCTCCCTTGTAGCAAACCAGAGCCCTCCAAGGTACCACATTCTCTTAGTACACAGATACCAACAGGCTGGCAGGTTCATCTGACCTGCTTATGATCTGGTAGAGTGTGAGGAGAGGTGTTTCTATTTGTTAAACATAAATAAGACTTAATTTTTCTTCCAAAAAAAAAACAATGCTAGCAAACTGAATTCAACAGCACATAAAAAGGATTATACACCATGACCAAGTGAGATCTTGGAATGAAAGAACAGTTCAAGATTCAAAAAATCAATCAATGTAATACACCACATTAACAGAATGAAGGACAAAAACCACGTGATCATCTCAACTGATACAGAAAAAGCATTTGACAAAATTCAATACCTTTTCATGATAAAAGAAAGCACTTAACAACAAGCTAGGAATAGAATGAAACTACCTCAACATAACAAAACCAGGTATGAAAAGCCCACAGCAAACATCATACTCAATGGTGAAAAACTGAAAGCTTTCCTCTCAGATGAGTAACAAGGTAAGGATGTGCCCTCTCACCATATCTATTCAACATAGTGCTGAATGTCTCACCCAGAGCAGTTAGGCAAGAAAAAGAAATAAAAGACCTCCAAATTGGAAAGGAAGAAGTAAAATTATGTCTGCTTGCAGATAATATGATCTTATATGTAAAAAACCCTAAAGATTTCACACACAAAAAACCCGTTAGAACTAATAAGAGAACCAGCAATATTACAAGATACAAAATCAACATACAAAAATTAGTTATGGAACTTCCCTGCTGGTGCGCTGGTTAAGAATCTGCCTGCCAATGCAGGGGACATGGGTTCGAGCCCTGGTCCCGGAAGATCCCACATGCCGTGGAGCAACTAAGCCCGTGCGCCACAACTACTGAAGCCTGCACGCCTAGAGCGCATGCTCTGCAACAAGAGAAGCCACCACAATGTGAAGCACATGTACCGCAACGAAGAGTAGCCCCCGCTCACCGCAACTAGAGAAAGCCTGTGCGCAGCAATGAAGACCCAACGCGGCCAAAAATAAATAAATAAAATTAATTAATTTTAAAAAATTAGTTATGTTTCTATACACTAACAATGAACAATACCAAAAGGAAATTAAGGGGGGAAAATCCCATTTAAAGTAAGCATCAAAAATAATAAAATACTTAGAAGTTAACTTGACCAAGGGGTCAAAAGACTTGGACAATTAAAATTACAAAATATTGGGCTTCCCTGGTGGCGCAGTGGTTGAGAGTCCACCTGCTAATGCAGGGGACACGGGTTCGTGCCCCGGTCCAGGAAGATCCCACATGCTGCGGAGTGGCTGGGCCCGTGAGCCATGGTCGCTGAGCCTGCGCATCCGGAGCCTGGGCTCCGCGATAGGAGAGGCCACAACAATGAGAGGCCCACGTACCGCAAAAAAAAAAAAATTACAAAATATTAAGAAAGAAATTTAAAAAGACACAAATAAATGGAAAGACACCCCATGCTCATGGACTGGAAGACAATATTGTTAAAACGTCCACACTACCCAAAGTGATCTAGAGAGTCAACATAATCCCCATCAAAATCCCAATAACCTTTTTGTACAAATAGAAAAAAAATCTTAAAATTCATATGGAATCTCAAAGGACCCTTAATAGCCAAAACAATCTTGAAAAAGAAGAACAAAGTTGGAGGTCTCACACTTCCTGATTTCAAAACGTATTACAAAACTACAGCAATCGAAACATTTTTGACTTAAATAAAGACAAACATACAGACCAATGGAACAGAGTAAAGAGCTCAGAAATAAATCTTTATGCACATGGTCAAATGATCTTTGACAAGGGTGCCAATGGGGAAAGGACAGGGTCTTCAACAAATGATGCTGAGAAAACTGAATATTCATACACACAAAAAAATAAAGTTGGATCTTACCTTACCCCAAATACAAAAATTAACTCAAAATGAACTGAAGATCTAAATGTAAAACCTAAAACTATAAAACTACTAGAAGAAAACATAGGGGGAAAGCTTCATGACGCTGGATTTGGCAGTGATTTCTTGGGTCTGACACCAAAAGCACAGCAACAAAAGCAAAAATAGACAAATGGGTCGACATTAAAATTTAAAACTTCTGGGCTTCTCTGGTGACACAGTGGTTGAGAGTCCACCTGCCGATGCAGGGGACACGGGTTCGTGCCACAGTCCGGGAAGATCCCACATGCCGTGGAGCAGCTAGGCCTGTGAGCCATGGCCACTGAGCCTGCGCGTCCAGAGCCTGTGCTCCGGGAGAGGCCACAACAGTGAGAAGCCCGCATAACGCAAAAAAAAAAAAAAAAAAAATTTTTAAACTTCCCTGCATCAAAGGAAACAAGCAAAGTAAAAAGACAACCTACAGAATGGGAGAAAAAGTTTGCAAACCATATATCTGATAGGGGGTTAATATCCAGAATATATAGAGAACTCCTACAACTCAACAGGAAAAAATCAAATAAATTTGATTAAAAAATAGGCAAAGGACTTCAATACACATTCGTCCAAAGATGGGTATACAAATGGCTAATAAGCATATAAAAAGATGACTCAACATCACTAGTCATTACAGAAATGCAAATTAAAACTATGAGATATCACTTCATGCTCATTAGGAGGGCCACAATCAAAAAAGCAGAAATAACAAGTATAGGTGAGGATGTGGAGAAATTGGAACCCTTGTGCTCTGTTAATGGGAATGTAAAATGGTGCAACTTCTATGGAAAACAGTATGAAGGTTCCTCAAAAAATTAAAAATAGAATTGTCACATGATCCAGCAATTCCACTTCTGGGCATATATGCAAAAGAATTGAAAGAATGATCTCAAAGAGATATTTGTACACTCATGTTCATTGCAGCATTATTCACAACAGCCAATAAGTAAAAGCAACTCAAGTGTCCATCAGTGGACGAATGGATAAACAAAATGTGGTACATACATACAATGAAATATTATTCAGTCTTAAAAAAAGATGGAAATCCTGTCTCATGCCACAACATGGATAACACTGAGGACATTATCCTAACTGAAGTAAGTAGTCACAAAAAGATAAATCCTGCATGATTCCACTTATATTAGGTATCTAAAATAGTCAAACTCATAGAAACAGAAAGAGGAATGGTGGTTGCCAGGGGCTAGGAGGAGGGGAAGATGGAGAGTTGTTCAATGGGTACAGAGTTTAGTTTTGCAATATGAAAAAGTTCTAGAGATCTGTTGCATAAAAAATGTGAATATAGTTAACACTACTGAACTGTACACTTAAAAATGATTACGATGATAATTTTTACATTATGTGTATTTTGCCACAATTTAAAATTTTTTTAAAGATTCAAAGAATATAAATCTTAAGAGATTGGTAAATTTGATTATATTAAAATGTCAAATCTGATAATGCCAAAAACACCACTAATCACATTAAAGACAAGTAAAAGATCTGAAAAAGAAATTCACAAAGTGCATAATTATCAAGGATGGGTAGCTGGAATATTTAAAGAACTCCAACAAACCAATAACATTAGAAAAAAATCGCAACACTGTGATAGAGAAAACACAGAAACCAATGTACCTCAGAAGCAGAATGGATAAACTAGAGAATTCATATAAAAGAATATTATAGAGCAGCAAAAATGAATGAAACAGATTCCTATTTATCAGCTTGAATAAATTTTAAAAATAAGTCAAATAAAAAGCAATCTGCAATATAATATGCCATTTATGTACATTTTAGAAACACAAGCTAACAGTATATATTGTTTATGGATGTAATATATAAAGTAAGGATACTAAAACAAGATTAAATTCAATCCACCATCCACTCTTTGCCTGCACCTGTGCTGCTAAATGTGGTTTTAAGAAAACCATTTTTTCTATATTTGTGGCTGACAATATATCTATCCCCAGTCTCTCTCTTCTTAGGTTTAAATTGAGCCAATGCTCAATTTTCAGTCCGTGTCTTACTTGACCTAACAACAGTATTTGATATAGTTGATCATTTATCATCCCTGAAACACTTCTTCACTTAGCTTCCGGGGACAACACACTTGCCTGTTTTCTTCCCAACCTCCTCATCCCTTTTTCTCAGTCTCCTTTGCTGGTTTATCTTCCTCTCTTGACTCTCTTAATGTTGGAATAACTAGAGTTTATACCTTTGTCGTTTTTTCTTTTCTATCTATACTTAACTCTGTTGGTATTCTCATTCATTTTCATGATTTTAAATACTACTTATATATTGGCAAATTCCAAATTCCTATCTCTAGATGAGACTTCTCTCCCAAATTCCACATTTATATATCCTACTGCCTATTAAACATCTCTGTATGTCTAACAGACATCTCAGACTCAACTGGTTCAACTGCACTCCTCCAGCCACCCAAAACCTCCCCATCGGCATATTAGTTGACAGCAACTTCATCCCTCCAGCTGCTCTGGCCCCAAACCTTGGAGCTACTGTTGATTCCTCTTGTTCTCTCACACCCTATATTCAAGCCATCAGGAAATTTCATTAGCGCTAATGTCAAAATATATCTAAAATCTGACTATGTCTTCCAACCTCCTCTGCTACCCCATGGTCTAAATCAATGCCATCTCTTGCTGGGGTTAATGCAACAGCTTCCTAACTGGTCTCCAAGTTTCCAGATTTGTCCCACTACAGGACCATCATGCTTGGCAAACAGAATCTTTTTAGATAACTCAGGCCTTGTCATCTTCTACATAAAGCTCTCCACTGGCTCCTGTTTCACACGGAGGACCCACAGTCCTTACAGTGGTCTCCCATGCCCTGCACAATCTGCACAGTCCTTCCTCCGGATGACCACCTCCACATCCTTCTTTCCCACTACTCTATCCTCACTCACTCTACACACCCACACTTACCTCCTTTTTGTTCACAAACAGCCCAGGCATATTCCCACCCGAGGGCCTCAACACTGGCTGATCCCTCGACCTAGAAATCTCTTTCCTGGATATTGATGTGGCTCATGCTCTCTCCAAGTCTTGACTCAACTGTCACCTTCTTAGTGAAGCCTTTCCTGATCACCTGATTTAAAAGTCCAAGCTGCTCTCACCCCGCTACTTCCTATCTCTCTTTCCTACTGTACTTGTCTTTGTGTCAATTACCATTATCTAACATATTCCATACATATTTTACTTGTTTATTTGTTATTATCTGCCTCGGGGGGAAATTTTTGTCTATTTTGTTAATTGCTGGATTACAACACCTAGATGGAACAGTGCCTGGATCACAGTAGATGTCCTCTCAATATTTGCTGAATGAATGGATAAAAACCACAAATTGTCCATAACTGTATATGTGAATAGTGGGTGCACAGATTCTGCTATATCATTTGCTATATTTTTATTACATTTGAAATATTGTATAATATAAAACATTTAAAAAGAAATTTGGAAAGTATAAGCATTTATTAATCATATTTACGCAACGTTAGTATTCCAGGGTGTCTCTTGCTAAATTCCCCTTATGGGTTTGAAAGTCCCTGACACTTAGAAAATAGATTAAAATAATCTATTTATAGGTTTATATATTCTGTTTATAGATTAATATATCCTACATTAATATAGAATATGATGGCTAAATATTGTTTTCAAGTAAATTAAAAAGTATATTTAACTTAATTTGAACAAATGGAATCTACAGTAGAAGTTTCTCTGAAAAGAATCTCAATTCAAAAGTTGTCCCCGCTAGCCCTGTGACATAATTTACATAAAACCTGCCCACTGAACTTGTACACTGAGCCTGCCATAAGAAATAGTATATGTTGAGACATGCACATTGTAACAGCAGAATCCTGTGAATGACATTAGAAACTAGGCATTTATTAGACAAAGATGTAATTTAAAACTTTCCTACAAATAAGAAAATTATGGGAGAATAACTTAAGATTCTCATTTGTATGTTTTAATTTTACTCATAGTCATCTGAAATCTGAATAGTACCTCTTTCAGTGGAAACTGATATTTACATTGTGTTTTACACTTTAAAAAAGTACTTTCACGAGCATTAACTCATTGCATCCATATGAAAATTGTATAAATTCGATATGACAGATATTATTTTACAGATGAAGAAACCAAGACTGAGAGGGGTTAATGACTAAGTGATTTGCCCAGTGTCACACAGCCAGGAAGTGGAGAACCGAAAAAGATCCTCTAACTTCAATATGTGTTCTTTCCACTACACTAAAATGCCTCTTCTATGTTCAAAGAATTAATTAATGAATAACATTATCTGAACGGAGCAAAGATTGCATTTTTCTATTTTCTGGAAAGAAAAATCCACAGGCCTTTTCCTTTTAAGTACAGCTACCATGTCAGTGAGTTATAATTAACTTAGCTACCTCTGTTTTAAATGTTGGGGTGTTATTTTTCTTCTAGTTTTATTTATCTACCTGGGGATTCATGTTAATAACCTGTTGTGAATTTTTTCAAATGCTCAATGTTAAATTATGAAAACACAGAATGCATATACTATAGTTAAGTATAGGATAATTAATAACACATGAATGTATCACTTTGACATTATTTTCTTATAAATAAGAACAGATGCCCTTTTTAGAAAAATGCCTTTAGAGTCTTCAATGTTAAAATCATATATCCAATACCTAGCAGACTGACTCACAGTAAGAACTCAACAAATGTTTGCTGAACTGTATTCTCAAAAAACCTTATGAAAAACATATATCAGGTGCAGATATTTAGAAATGTCTTCTTTTATTCTCAGAATTACAAGGGATTTGTGAAATTATGTGGTTGAGAAAAGAACATATCAGTAAAAGTATCAAATTTGTATAGTGCTCATTATCATATAAAAGATTGTTAAGGCTTCTAAAATAAATCAATTTTATCCAGTATACAATTTAGTTTAGCAAATTACAATCTAGAAATAATTATATGAGGTAATGATGAATACTTCTAAAATCTAGGCTCATGAGGGCAAGGAATTTGTTTCTTTCACCACCATATTTCTAGGGTCTAGTACAATACCTGGCACATAGTAGGTACTCAATAAACATTTGCTGAATTATTAAATTAACAAATATACAGAGAGATGAGTAGTACACCATGAGTAGAAACTTCAAACATGTCTAAAAAGTAATTCCTGAAAATTAAGTATTTCTCAGATCAAATGAGAACAGAATTTGTAATACACAAAACTGTGATAAACTGAAAAAGAAGCAGATCTGGGTGGGGGAATATTAATTCAGGTTTGGAAATGCTGGGCTTGTGTGATCTATGAGAGAGTCAAGGGGAGACACACTAGGGGCATGTTTGGGTCTGGAGCCCAGAAGAGTGGCCAGGGTTGGCCATGTATATTTGGGAATCACCAGTGTACAGGGAGAGAGTGCAAGCATAAAAAGAGTAGAGTACCTAGGACTGAACTGTGAGGAACCCTCAGGTAGAAGAGAAAGAGCCTGCAAAAGACAGTGAGAGAGAGAAGGAAAGGCAGGGGAGCACAGCATCACAGAAGCCAGGGTGAGATGCAATTTCCAGTTCAACACCACTAGGTAGATGAGGGCTCAAAAATACCTAAAATGGGGACTTCCCTGGTGGCGCAGTGGTTAGGAATGCCCCTGCCAATGCAGGCGACACGGGTTGGAGCCCTGGTCCGGGGGGATCCCACATGCCACGGAGCAACTAAGCCCGTGCACCACAACTACTGAGCCTGCGCACCACAACTACTGAGCCCACGTGCCACAGCTACTGAAGCTGGCGCACGTAGAGCCTGTGCTCCACAACAAGAGAGGCCACCGTGGTGAGAAGCCCACACACCACAACAAAGAGTAGCCCCTGCTCGCCATACTAGAGGGAGCCCGCGTGCAGCAACAAAGACCCAACACAGCCAAAAAAAAAAAAAAAAAAACCTAAAATGGAGGTCAATAGTGGCCTTGGCAAGAACAGGTTCAGTCAATTGGTAGGAGGTGCAAGCCACACTGGAGTAGATTAAGGGGTGAGTGACCTGTGGGTAATAGACTGCACAGACAAATACTGACAAAGGAGAACATAGGACAACAACTAGAAGGGAATAGGGGATTCTGAGATTGTTTGCTGTTCATCAGTCAGTCCATTCATCCATTCATCTCTCCATTTTCAGACACTTAAGATGGGAGAGACTAGGCTTGCTTAAATGGTGACAGAAAGCATCCAAGCAGAAGAAGAAGAGGTAGAAAAGAAGAGGGGTCAGTTACAGATAGAGGTAGAGATGTATAATCTCTCTATATAAACTGGAAACCAGGGAGGAAACTCCTCAAAGTGAAGTTTAAGCTGAAAACGAAGGAGGTAGCGTAGGAATAGACAAAAAAGAAGCTCATTCCAAGAAATGATATAAGTCAGGCTGACATGGGAAACCAAAAAGGAATGCTAGCTAATCAAAATAGAAATTGTTGGATGGGAATATTTTGAGGTGCAATAGGTCTAGGCAGGGACACTTGCTAAGCGGATGCCAGGTGGAATAAGGGGGGAGCAAAGGACCATTAGATCAAGTTTTAGGGGACTCAGAAAAGGAGAGTCCCTACTTGAGCCCTAAGAGTTAAACCTGAAGCCTAGCAAGCCAGTATGTCCTCTTCAGCTAAGAGGAAGAATGAGCTGGTAGTCTGAGAGGAGAAGACAGATGAAACTGTAAGGCTTAATAACACATGACTATAACACATAATTACATGAAATGCAGCTAGGTTGCATTGTGAATAAGGGAGTCTATAAATTACTTCTCCACTTCAGATTGAATCCCATTGTTTCATTTTTGCACCTAAATAACCAATTGCTCCAAAACTGCGATATCCGACAAGAATTTCCCTCATTCCCTTGAGGAATAGCTGTTGAATTGACCAGCAGAAAACACAAGTCTCTCTTGTGAGAAGTGACGCAGCTGATTCAGTAACCCAGCAGTTCTGACCAATTTGTATTACTGTATTAAAACCCAACAATTCTGATCATGTTTGATTTTTGTTTACCTCTTGCTTTGGTTTCAAACATTTTGCTCTTCCTCAGTGCCAAAGTCTGTTTCTGCCTACTGCCAAATGATCAGCCACACATGTCCAGAAATACAGGATTCACGAACTGATTCTTTCATTGTAGTATCACCAGAACCTAGCCTAATGTCTAGCAGATAGAAGTCTCTCAACAAACACTGATGAAGTGAATGAGTAAATGTACGTGCGGTTCCACGGCGAGAGAAAAAAGTGATCACCAACTCTCTCTATGCAGGGGGAGTCCTCCATCTTTACATGCCAAGGGTCCTTTGACAGTCTGTTGAAGCCGACAGACCCCTTCTCAGAATAATGTTTTTACATATATTGTAGGACAGAGCAAACTAATGATATTGAAATACAATGAAATCAAAATATAAAGAGAAATTGTGACATCATCACAAATGTGCTTCTGCGGCATAGGCTGGGCTTGCTAAGCCACAGGCATCACTGCAGGGAGATCTGGCTGGGCCAGTTCACTGGCAAAACCACTAGCCGACAGCATCTGTAGATTTCTGTTCTCAGTTAGAGAGGAATGCTCCCAGGTCTTGTCTAGGAAGCCACCGTTCTCAGAAGGAAGGGGCAGCAAGAGGCCATGGCAGCTCCACAGTGTACTGTGGCAATCTACACGCCACCCCCTAGCTTTGACGGTGTCCTCTCCCTCAACCGTGCCCCTTGTCCCTGAATCCATAGTTTTGTCTATTTAACCTTGTCAGTCTTCCATGAGGGTCAGAAAGGCAAGGTTTCCTACGGGGATAGTGTATATCTGAGACCTGGGGGGTACCTATTTCTTATACAGACTTCCAACTAATCCTCTTGTGTCCTGCACTCTTGCTTTGAGCGATGCCTGGTGCCCCCAATTCCTGAGCCTTTCTGGGGGTCAGAGGTGCAAATTAGCCTGCTTTGCGGATTCTCATATTACTGGCTTAGGATTCAGCTGTCTCAGGCGTGTTACATCAGTTACAACTAGTATTTCTGCTGTCCATCTTCCAGAATCTGGTTGCTGTGTTCCCCTCTCCCTTTTGAGTATATGCCTATTTTACACCTTTACTTTTACTTGTAGTAGGGTTTAGTGAGGAAACAACCATCAACATATTTCAGCTGTCACATTTTTCAAGTTGCCACTAAAATTTTTAACAAAGTTTGAGAAATCAAACTTTGAAGAAAAATCCTCAAAAATTCACCTCATCTTTTTCATAACTATGATTTTTCTATCAAAGATAATCAACATATTGTTAAACCCTCAGGTTCACGAAGGCAGAGACCATTTCCCTTTTGTCACTGTATTATCCAATATCTAGCATAGTAGAGGTGGTCAATAAATATTTATTGACAAGTGATTGAATGAATATAGATATGAGAAAAAATTAGGATCCTTTGTTTTCATAATTTTAGTACTTATCTAACTCACCTAGGACTGCTTTGGCAATATTCTAAAAAGCAAACAATCAGAAATAGATACACCTAATTTGGAACCCAAATTACAGTAAAGAAGTCCTTTATTACAAAAATTTAACTGTGATTCTGTATACTATAACAATAATTTCTTGGATAGAAAGGAACTGGCATTCAAATTACTTAGTTGTCTTGAAAAACTAGCAGTGTAAAAATGTACTTTTTATTACAACTGCTACATAAAAAGTATCTAATTACAACTAACAAATGTACAATTTTAAATGTTATTAAATAAATCTTTAATAATAAACAAATTTTAATCAATGCTGAAAACACAAAGTCCTTCATATTTAAAATCTGTACATTAGCTATTACATTTTAGTTTGTATGGGCAAAAAAACAGCAAGTTTATTAAAAAATTAGGCCTAGTAGATCCTTGCTATTCTTGTCAAGTGAGTTCAGAGAGCCATCATGACGTGTCCTACCTTGTAATTATAATGTAAACTGTATGTGCTTTGTTTTGTAATTCTTTACTGGCTATTATCTAAGCCATGATTTTCCTACAAGGCCCAAAGCGTTATTTTAAAATTTCAGTTATATTTTATGGAGAAAGTTAAATGCATAATTTTGTTTTGTTTTTAACTGGGGAATTCTGTTATATCCGTAAAAGGATTACTGGAATTCTAGCAGGATGGTTCCATGGTAATTTTAAACTAAAAACTTTACAGTTATCCATGTCAAAATATTCCTCTGGGCAAACTTGTACAAAAGTCCATAATCTGTTTAGTACTATCCTATTAAACGCTCATTCTATAGCTAATTTTTCATCATTGTTTACATTCTGTTTTACTAACTTCAAATTAAAATATAATACTCACTTCATCAGCCACAAACTCCTTACTCAGACCAAAATCTGTCAGCACCACATGGCCATTAGAATCAAGTAGAATATTCTCAAGCTTAATGTCACGGTATATAATCCCCAACTGTAAAAACAAACAAATATGCATATTAAAATAACAATTTCCAAAAAATAAATTAGAAAAGTCTTTCTTATCTACCTTAAAAACAAACCAAAAAAAGGCATTCTCCTGCTCAGGGTGCTATGACGGCTCTTAGTCACAGGTCGGGGCAAATCTAAATTCCTCCATCTCAGGGTTTATCTGCAGGGTTCCCTCTGCAACCATGTCTTCATGCTCCATATAAGGAGGGTACATTCCTGTCGGACTAGCTTCTGTTGGGTCTACTTTGACTACTGCTTCTTCCTGGGTTACTGTTCTTGATGGATTTCATCCTCACTCCAGATGATCTTCAGGTGCTTTCTTAGCCAATTCATGTCCATCACTTCTAATGGCTTCAGACGGCTTTCCTGAGTAACCACTTCCCACACTGGTCATTTCTTTGTTTTTATTCCTATAGCATCTATATTTACATCGTACTTACATAAAAGTAATTGATATTTTCTAGGTACTTCCTGTTCTTGATATAACCATATCCAAACTTTGTTTTTTCACTTTTTATGCATTTACCTAGTATCTAGCACAGTGTCATATATCAAATAGGTAATTAATAAAGGCTTGTTGAATAATACACTCCTAAACATGAAGGCTGAAGATCACAGGTTAATTTTAGTTGATCTTTAGTTCTAAATAAGCAACGTAAATCAATTAGATATTTAAATATCCTTCTATTTTGTTTTGTATGTAAGTTTTATAGTAAAACACTTCAGCTCTATGACATAAATGAATCTACCCAAGTTATATAAGAAGTACTTGATATGCATGAATTCCACGTTCCATGTTATGTCAGCCCGAATTAAATGTTTTTAAACTTAGAAACACTGCTTTCCTCAACACTAAGTATATGAAAAGTAAGATTCTTAATGCTTTCTTAAAATTGAAACAAAAAATTACACAAGGAAAAACACTAGGCAATTTTCTTCCAAGAACCTCAGTGGGGTTTTTTTTTCATATTTTAAAACACTATTATATATTGTAAATGCACAGTCTGTTAGACATTTGACTTGAAGCCTTACAAGCACCTAACAACCAGTATGACTTTTTTTTTAACAACCTCTTTGGAAAAGATTTTAGGAATAAGTCATTTACTACCTGCTTTACCTCATCACTTACAAGTAAACTCCCCGTTTTTGTCTCTTCCTGAGAAACTCAGTGTTAGTAGCTATATCAAGATTATCATTATTAGCTTTGTGTTATATCTCTTTGTATTTATCTTTTTAGGTAGTCAGATTAAGAGAAATTTAGCTAAGATCTAATCTGCTATATACTTCCCTCTATATCAATTACATATATATCTTGTACTCATCATGTTCTCTACCTCTGTGTTTCTGATTACCCTGTTTTAATAATAATGAATGTTCATGAATTTTCCCTTTAAGAAACAGAATTAACAGTCTTCATACTAACCAAAAACTGAATTTACTAGCTTACCTGTCAGAGCTTTGTATTTTGTTTGTGTTTACTCTGGTATTTATGGTGATTTCCACCATCGTTTTTATATTAAAAAAATTACATCTGATTCCCCTAAGCATAAAACAAAGCTTTTCAGCCTATTCCCTGGCCCAATTTGGCTCATGTATAAAAATGTCCTAACTACTTTATACCCCACAAAAATAACCATAGGCATAAAGCTCATCCCCACACCACCAATTCTATCAGAAGGAATACAGATGCCTGTTCCTATCACTTCAGTTCAGCTCCCACCTTACACTCCCCTTCCTTTCACTCCATGGCACTGCAGCCCTGTGCCCCAGAGCCTTCTCTACTTCCCTCCTGTTCTTAGACGTTTTTTCATTCACTCTCCTTAGAATTCCTCTTCTGAACCCTGTCTCCCTCTACCTGCCCAGTTGTGTTCCTGTTCTGGGCTAGATCTACCCATTTCTTGATGCATTCCTTCTTATATCTTCTCATCATCTTTTCTCACAGCCTCTCCCACCCATTACCTCCATCCTGCAATTCTAATCTCCCTGCCCCTTTAAAAATGTCATCCTTTTTCCTTGCCTTTTTCCTTCATTTCTCTCCATTCTTTTTTATGCTCCATAATCAGCACTTCCATATTTTTTATCTGTAATCTAGTGTAGCATCTGAATATATAACAAAGAAAAACAGCAGCTTTATGATTTACCTGTATCATCTGAATTTAGCGACTCGAGTATCCTCCTATGGTCTCACACAACTTTGATAAGAATTATTCTAGTACTTTCTATTTCTTGGAAATACACACAAGCCTAGTCTACATAATGACTGTTTGCTTCTATAGTAATGCTTCCTCATTAAAAAAATATTTTTAGTCAAAATTTCTTGGATCAAGATTAATAGTATCTGAAATAATATTTTGTAAAAGTTTAAACCGATTTTATAGAGTTCAAACAGCATCACATACATATATGAATTCCACTGAAAAAGTTGAGTAACTGAGTTCATGCCACATGAAGGCAACGGAGCAGGAGGGAGGGAGGGGGAGCAAGAGAGGACCTTAGGGGTGAACCAAATGGAAAAGAAAGCGAGAGTGGGAGAGGGGGATAGCTGGGTAGCATAGGTAAGTGCTTCTTTCAAATATTCCAAGCTAATTGGGAAACATACTCCGAAGATGCACAGGCAGAGTCTGCAATGGAGTAAGTCACAATTAAGGAAATACATATTATGACTTGTGGGTTCATCTTAAAGGTTATTTTAAGAATGAAAATCCTTTATTCTAATGATACTTTGTAATAAGCATCAGAATTTTTCATGAACAAAATCAAAAAAATGCTCAGGTTCTACCTTATTAATCTGCAACCCAGAAACTATAAAAGGAAACTAGACTTTTACAAAGGGAACAATGAAATTGAAAAAATTGGTAATGGTCTATGAGTGTGCTTCCACAATCTCCACCAAGACAATGACATGTAAACGCATTAGCTCTTTTAGCTCCATCATTACCTCAGTTACTAGATTTTTAAAAAAAGGAAATCCCAAAGGTTAAGCATCTCTTACCTTGTGGAGATGTTCGAGGGCAAGCACGATCTCTCCAACATAGATCTGCACCTCATGCTCTGTGAAACGCTCTCTTTGAGAAAGATGAGTAAAAAGTTCTCCACCATTTATATAATCTAAAAATGAAATATATTTTTTCTGTCTTTGACTTGTATTCATAAACTACAGGAAATATTTCCTTTTAACCACTTTGGATTAACCATAAGGCATTGATTTTAATACATCATTTTTGTATAATTCTTAGTATATAGTTTCATATAGAATATATTACTAAATTCATATAAATACAGTTCCATAAGTTAATGACTACCCTAAACCACAATCAAATGAATTTGCATAGAGTATTACTATTAAAACTATTACATGAAATCTGCATATTTTAAAATAATTTTCCCAAATCCAGCATATCAGAAGCCTCTGCCATTACCATACACTTCTTAACTTGCTGTAAAGAACCAAAACATCAACCACCATAATAACTAAAAAATGAAAAAAACAAAACAAAACTCCCAGCCTTTCCTTTGTAGTAGTGGCCGGTCACTATTTTTAAGCAGATTCCCTATTTTCCAAAATTGTCTATGGAGAGCCCTTCTAAAAATGTATATTAGGTAGCAGGTAGCCTTCTTATGGTTCCACATAACTCAAAAGTAGCACAACATGGCTGAATCAAAACACCTGAAACTAAATGATTCCCATTTGCCTTTCAATTTGCCCATTTTATCCCAAGAGGAATAATGAAATAAGAGAGAAAAAAGCTACAGTGAGACATAAATTAGGAGCTGAATAAGCCACAACTGTGTTCATAACAGGCTCTAAGACATTTATCGATAAACTGATAATAGTTTCATCAGAAACTAACCATTACTATCTTACACAACATTTGTGTGTAAGAAACAATGTACACCTAGAAAACAGTCACAGATATAGATTAAAGCTTTTCTCCTAAAAAAAAATCTGAAAAGCATGTATCCCAAGTATATTCATTTGTCAAGTTTACCACAATTTGATAAAAGACCAAAGCAAAATCTTCATTAACTCACAAATTTTTAAGTTGACCGTTTTTCAAATTCCAAACAGCTGATGCAACAGAATGAAAGAACTCTAAAAGCTGGTTGTTTTGCAATGTATTTTGCAAAGCACATGCCAGCAAAAAGCACTGCCCTTTTAAGACTTTCGTATTTTGCCAAGAGGTTTTAATTATATCTTAACACAAAGCTAATTATTAAAAAGGTGTAAAGGAACACAGCATTCCTGCAAACTAACAGTGAATTTTTTCTACCTTTTAAGTAGTCACTTATTTAAATCTAATGCTGATGTTTATGCATATGGTTTCCATAGTTAGTCATGGTACAGAAATAGGCATTCAGAGGTCAGTTGACCAACTGACAAACTCCTACACACCCTTGAATGTCCTACTTAATTATCTCATCTTCAATAACCACTCCAGCAGAGTTGATCACTTCCTTTTATGTTACCCCCTGTGTTTATTAAAAACTTATACCACTGCAATTATCTTGCTGCACTGAAAATGTCTATTTGCATACTTCCTTTCTCTGCTAAACTCTGAGCTTTTTAAAGTCATGATCAATGTATTCATCTTTAAAAAAAATAATCACTCTGAAACTCAAAGGCAAGTGAGTTGTAAAAAAAAATAAATAAATAACCCAATGTACTCCTGTCTTTGAGGCAACTTAATATAATCCAAAGAACCAGGGCTTTATAATCAATAAACCTGAACTAGACAATGGCTCCACTGTGTCCTGTCTTGAGCAAATAAAGTCTCTCTCAGTGTTAGTTCTTTATCTATAAAATGGGAATCAGAACTACTATAGATTATTGTTTCTTGAAACATAGAAAGTGTTTTATTTGCATTTACTGGGGAGACTAAGAAAAATTAACTACAAATCTAAGAAGACAAACTTAAAACAACATCGTCACCTACTTCCTACTTGTAGAATAGACCAACAGCCCAAGGTGAAGACTTGACATTCATAAAATAAATATGCTTTATTTGTAGGTACAGGGTTGCACACTTTATAAGGTGAACAGCCAACTCTATCCAGTGGTCCAAGCTGTCAACATTGGTAAGGTAGATATATAGGCTGCAAAAGGACTGTAACAGCAGGAGCTGCGATACCTGGAGTGGTGTTACAGGGTAAGTTCTATCAATAGCAGGGATATGAGGTTAGTGGGAATCTCTGTAAGATAAGTACCTAGTACCCTCAGTTGTTATAATTCTAGTTGTTTTGTTTGGTATGTAGTGGTATCTCGTTATGGTTTTAATTTGCATTTTCCTGAATAATAATGATATTTAGTATCTTTCTGTGCCTTATTGGACATTTCTATATCTTCTTTTGTGAAATGTCTATTAAGGGTTTTTTCTTTTTTGCCCCTTTTGGTTTTTTCTTTTTTATTCACAATATAATTCACATACCATGAAATTCACCAATTTGAAGTGTAAAATTCAATGGTTTTTAGTATATTCAGAGTTGTGCAGCCATCACCACATTCAATTTTAAAATATTTTCACACACTCCCCCCGCAGAAATCCCAATTTATGTTTCTCCTTTAGTTGCTTGTGCTTTTTAAAAAAATTTTATTTATTTATTCATTTATTTATATCTTGGCTGAGTTGGGTCTTCGTTGCTGTGCGCAGGCTTTCTCCAGTTGCGGTGAGCGGGGGCTACTCTTCATTGCGGTGCACGGGCTTCTCATTGTGGTGGCTTCTCTTGTTGCGGAACACAGGATCTAAGTGTGCAGGCTTCAGTACTTGTGGCTCGTGGGCTCTAGAGCACAGGCTCAGTAGTTGTGGCGCACGGCCTTAGCTGCGCGCGGCATGTGGGATCTTGCCAGACCAGGGCTTGAACCCGTGTCCCCTGCATTGGCAGGCAGATTCTTAACCACTGCGCCACCAGGGAAGCCCAGTTGCTTGTGCTTTTGATGTCACATTTAAGAAATCACTGCCAAAACCAAGGTCACAAAAATTTACCCCTATGTTTTCTTCTAAGAGATTTATAGGTTTAGTTCTTACTTTTCATCTTTGATCCATTTTGAGTTAAGTTTTGTGTATGTTGTGAGTTATGGGCCCAATTTCATACTTTTGCATATGGTTATCCAGCTGTTCCAGCACCATAGTTTAAAAGACTGTTCTTTCCTCATTGGCACCCTTGTCAAAAAATCAATTGACAGTAAATGTGAGGGTTTATTTCTGGACTCTCAATTCTAATCTATTATCTATATGTCTATCTTTATTCCAGTGCCACACTTCTTGATTATTGTAGCTTTGTAGTAAGTTTTAAAAGTGTGAGTCTTCCAACTTAATTCTTCCTTTTCAAAATTGTTTTAGCTATTCTAAAGTTCCTTGAGTTTTCCGTACAATTTTAGGATGACTTTGTCAATTTCCATAAAAAATAAGCTGGGATTTTGAGAGAGGTTTCTTAAATCTATAGATCAATTTGGGGAGTATTGCCATCTTAGTAATATAAAGACTTTCAATCCATAAACATAGAATCTTTTACCATCATGAAGTATCCCTTTTTATCTCTAGTATACGTTTTTGTTAAGTATATTTTGTCTGATATTAGTATAGCCGCTCCTGCTTTCTTGTGGTTGCCGTTTGCACGATTTATCTTTTCCTATCCTTTTTCTTTTTAACCTGTTTGTACCTTTGAATATACAGGGTATCTCCTGTAAACAGTATATAGTTGAATCTTTCCCCCGTCTGACAATCTCTGTCTTTTGATTGTACTGATTAATCCATTCACATTTAATGTTATTATTGATATAGTTGGACTTATGTCTTGCTATTTTACTTTTTTGTTTTCTACATATTTCATATCTTTATTTGTTCCTCTATTCCTCCTTACTTCTTTCTTTTTCATTAAGTAAATATTTTCTAGTGTAACATTTTAATTTCTTTAATGAATTTCACTTTTTTTAGTTATTTTCTTAGTGGTTGCTCTATGGCTTACCATACACACATTATCACAGTTTCAGATTTATACCAACTTAATTCCAGTGATATATAGAAACATTTCTCCTACATAGCTCTATTCTTTCTTCCTCCCTTTTGAGCTATTATTGTTATACATAGTATAACTATGTTAACAAATCCAACAATACATTATAATTATTACCTTATATAGATTTATGTCTTTCAAAGAGGCTGAAAGAAAAGAGATTAAGTACATATTTAGAGTTTGTCATATTAGCCTTCCTATTTACCATTTTTGGTCCTCTTTATTTTTTCTTGTGGCCCCTGGAGCTGGAGAGCACAGAGGTTTCTGGCTATTGTAAGGATTTCAGATTTTACTCTGAATGAAATAAGAAGCCTCTGGAAGATTGAGTACAACAGTGGTATGATAAGACTTCCATTTTAACAGGATCAATGACTCTGGCTGCCGTGTTAACTTTCAAGAGGGAAAGTAGGGAGATCACTTGCAGTAAACAAGGAGAGATGATGGAGCCTAGGAGAAAGGTGACAGCTTGGTGGTGGTAAGGACCCAGCCCTACCTGAGCACATGAAGAGATGGAATTGGTGTTACCTGAGATGGGGAAGGCTGCAGGAAGGACAAATTTGGAAGGGATGATCCAGAGTTCACCTTTGGAAATGAGGAATGCACAGTGTCTAACAAATAGTAAACGCTCAATAAATGGTAGTCATCATCATCACCATCACCATATTGAATTATTTATTCTAAGACTGTTAAAAGGTAAAAAAGAGCCCCTCTGGAATCCTTTTAGGAAAAGGAAGAGAAATTTCTTATGGCCAGTTAGATCATTAGGAGGAGGTTGCATATAAATTCCTTGAAATTATGCACAATTTTTTCAAGTATATGTGTGCATTCTACTGACAAGAGAGGGTCCACAGCTTTTATCAGATTTTCCAAGGAGTTACAAGCCAAAGAAGTTTTCAGAACATCACTCAAAAGACAGCATTAAAAATCTGAATGGAAAAGTGCCTACGAAGTTTATTTACAAACAAACCAATGAATGCGGGCTGCCAGCACATGGGAAACATCTGAGAGTAGCGTCTTACAGCTCACCAGCACCATTAACTTCATCATCACAGCGCACGCACCCAGCGCCATTTCTCCTGAGCATTTAGATTGCTTCTCCCTGACTTCCGGCCTTGCTTGGCATAGCTGTCCTTGAGCTTACTGTATTTAGAGCTGGACTAGTGAGGTTCAGAGCTTTAAAAAGTGAAATGGAGCATGAAGTTTTCATTGTTAACAAGATCTCTGCCTACTGAGGATGTGTTGGAACTGCATTTCTGGTCTCTTTACACCTCTGTATTTATCCAGACAGCTAGCAACTCTGTTAGGGGAAGGTTAGGGCTTGGCCTTGAAACTAAAAACAACTTAGCCAGGAAGTGACATAACAAATAAAACAAAATTTAGAAAAGACTACAGGGATATTATTCAATTTGAGTTGAATTATTGATATAAAATTTTTACTCTCTTGAAAGAGAACACTGGAATCAAGAATGCAGGCAGATTCTGGGACAGAGTTAGCAGTGGCATGAATATGGTCAAAGACATCAATGAAAACCCAGATCATTACTAACATCTGAGAGGAAGAGTCTTCTCAGCTTTATAACTCATGCAACATCCACTTTCCCCTACCCCCCATCCCACCCCTTTCCCACTGGGCATAAATTACATTTCTCCATAAAAAAGACTTATTTAAAAGTTCAGATGGAATAAAGCACGTGAGTGGAAACTGTCTACTACTAGAATTATTTAAGACCTACTCTGCCTGGTGGGCCTTGGTCCATGCCAACTCATCTACCCTGAATACTTTCCTGTCAAAATTATGGATTCATTAGAATTCTAGAAATTAGATTTCTCAGGTCTCTGTCAATTTCTTTCTCAACAAACTGCAAGCATGAGGGATTTTTTTTAAGCCAATGCCAACGGCTTTTATTCTCTTCATGATAAGAAACAGCATGAGAGTATCCAGTTTTTACTGATATTCCTGAGGCTTTTTGCCTCTGTGGACGTACAACGAAAATGGACTAAGTGGTGTTGGCTCAGTTTACACTCCTGGCTACTGCCGTTTGTGTAGAAGCAGCATCTTAGTAACCCAGGTTAGTCACGGTAAGTGGGAAAGGGCTCCTGGCAGATAAGAACTAAGCGATGTAAAACAGGGTTTTGGCTGCCTTCCTTTAAAATCTGTATCTCATCACAGCTCACTGCTTTTAAGACTAGACAAAGAAATAACAACTAGAGATACTGGGCACTTTCTATGTGCCTGTTCTATTTGGATATGATAACAAATTTGATCCTCATAAACAATGCTACGAAGTTGGTGCTATTAAAATAATAGTATAATCCCCAGAGAAAACAGGTAATCTCTAGAAAATAGTGAAACCCAGAGAGGTTAAAAAAATTACCCAGAGTTGCATATCTGTTAAGTGAGAGAATAAGGATTATGAACATGGGCAGTCTGACTCTAAAACAGTGATTTTTTAAAATGCTATATAGGTTGCCCTTTTCCCCCTCCTGGTATGGTTTTTACTATCATTTATCAGGAGCAGCCCCACTGGGCAACTGGTATTGCTAATTACTGTCAGAAAAACTGTCTAAAATCAACTATCCTGACCTTCAAATATCTGAAAGGCTTAGAGCCAATAATTCTATATATTTGGTCATAAAGTTTCTCTCTTTTACATGCTTTTCTTAATCAAGTTTTGGCGGGCTCATCAGAATGTCACAGTACTCAGAAGGAGACATTCCTAGGGGGCTGTACTAAGATTTCTTTTTAATGTCCACAGTAAACAATGAGTCTCCATCTTTTTTGAGAATGTGCTAACCTAAGATTATTGCTGACATATTTCTGACATAGAACTTAAGAAAGTCAATTTATATCTTGTAGGAGAGGGCCCAGGGCTGTTTTCTCCAAAAAAGTACTTGGCCTTGCCCTGCAGTTCTCATCTTAACCCACCTGCCTGTTAAAGCAGATGGCTCTGAATCTGACCACAAAGAGCTACATTCTAGGTTCTTGTCAGAGAGTAGAACCTCATATTGCCTGCAGTCCAAATCTCATCATATGTTCAGTTGTGAGAAATAATACATACAGGACAATAAATGTCATCTTTACATCTTTCTCATTATTTACTATAATGACTTCAGACAAAGCTACAAACTTGCATAACACTGTTTTGGAAAAATTATGCTCTAATCTTGTTCCATAGGCTTACATGATAAGGGATAGTGGTATAAAACTTGGAATTATATCCTTAGTCAAGGAAGGCTGGTGAAAATTGTCCATTGTATCTGGGCCCTATTTAAAAAGCTTTTCCTAGATCATAATACCTTACCTATGGGTTTTTTTTTTAATGTCTTGATACAATTTCAAACATACAAAAAGTATTTGCAAGAACAGCACAAGTAATCCCCATATAACCAGTATGCAAATTCACCAACTGTTTATATTTTGCTTCATTGGCTTTAGTATTCTCTGTGTAATTCCCCCGAGCCAACTGAGAATAAGTTGGAGACATCAAGCTCCTATTCCTTCAGTGTGCAAATACTAAAAAAAGAATGCCCTTTCATATAACCACAGTACAATTATCAATATCAGAAACTTTATGATAAAAATACTATTATCTAATCTATACTCTCTATTCAAAGTTTGTCATTTGCCCCACTAATGCTCTTTGTAGCTACTCTTCCCCAGCCAAGGATCTGGTTTATGATCACATATGCATCGGATATCATGGCTGTTTAGACTCTGATCCTAAGTCACAACATACGTACATATTAATTTTATTAACTGCTGCCAATGTTTACAGGTACCTTCCTCCAAAAGTCGTGTATATTCCCCACTAGCAGTGAATGGATGCCTTAGAAAACAAAGTTCTCACCAACTCTTGATATTATCATTATCTTTAGTTTCTACCAATTTGATAGGCATTTCAAATTGGACACAGAAATTTTGAAGGTGCAGAAGAAAGAAGCGGGGGAGAAAATCTGAGAGTTTGCAGCAGCCGGATAGATTTGATAGATTTTCAGTGGCAGTAGGACAAGTGGGCACCTCAGACAGGGAAGACGACGTTGATAAGGCTGCAGGGCTGAGAAGTTGTAAGAGGTTAGCAAAAGTCACATGCCACTCAGGAGAGAGGAGTAAAATGTCTGCTAACCTCTGTGAAATTCTGTTGAGACTATCAGCATGAATTTCAGACCAGACCCAGCTGACACATTTTGGAGACATATGAGAGAAGCTTAGAAAGCTGGTACTGGAAAACAAGTTTAGAGAGTAATCAAAGCAACTGTCATGTCAGGCGAGGAGGAAGGTTAACAGGGCAAGTGGTTCTCGTGTGCCAGACCAGGCAGATGCCAGGCCAGTAAAGAGGCACGTGGAACCCAAAGATGGTGCGGGGAAAGGGGCAGGAAAGACTCGAGGGAAGGCAGGGTCAATGAGGATTGAAGAACAGGCCCAGGGAGTGTGAGAAAGGAGAAAAAGAGAAGATCACGGTCAAAGAAGAAAGCTGATTAGAGGTCTTAGACGTGCGACTGGTTTTAGTGACAAGGCCCAATGTATGGCTAGGCTTATGAATGGCTACAGTGAAGTAAAGGTTAAAACATCACAAGTCAAGGTGACTTGACATGGTGTTGGCATGGTTATCAATACGGCTGCTAAAATTGTGGAAGGGGATGGAAGGAAACCGGACGAAAGGGAAGCTAGACCTGAATAAGTCACTGGAAAAGGCAAGCACATGTCCCAGGAGTCAGTTAAGTACAGGATTGAGGTTAGGGAGTTGGAAAAAAGCGCCTTCACAAATGAAGCTCTGATGGGAAATGACTTTTAAATGATGTTTAACTACCATTACTTTGTTGAGCGTAAGAGTAGGATGGAGCAATGGGACCTATCCAGCAGCCCCTCTGTAAAAGGGCTGCTGGGTAAGTACCATGTTCCAAGGACAGGAGGTTTTACTTAAGATAAATAAGGCACACTCGGTTAAGATTTAGGGTGCTTATGCACACGGGGTTATCCACCGAGCACAATGGAAGGGGTTAGAAGAGGAAGATAAGGGAAAGAATGAGGTTTAAGCAGGGGAAGAATAATTTTAAAATTCCTAAAGACATTTTTTTAAAAAATCTCCAAAGCTTCTAAAATAGTAGACACAAAGTTCAGCTTTATAGAGAGTGTAGTCCACAAATAGATTCATACTTCTCTAATGACGTTTTACCTTTTACTCTAAAAGCTTATTGAAATGTATGCTGTCAGAAAACAAAGTTGAAATGTGGCACCGATGAGGCATATGAAAGTCCCAGAGCAATTTTCTCTCTGCCAGGTACAGGGTCTGACACTAGCAAATATAAAGCATCCACTAATATCAGTTGCATGAATTGAATAAACATGCAATACTCTGCTTACTGGCTGCTGTAGCCATATAGGAGAACTAGGGCAGATTTTTCATCTCAAGTTTATTAACAGTAAAAGTAGAAAGAAATAGTTAAATATTATAATAGCTAAAAATCTGCAATTCAGATAGACCAATGGGCAGCAAAAAAGAAGGGGAAAAGGAAAAGGAAATGGGTAATAACATAGCAAGAACACATTTCCTGATGAACATATCTCTTAAATTCTGATCTCTTCCCCTCCTAGAAACGTTTGGAATAAGTCTTAAGATTCATTCTGTTCACAACTGAAGAAGAGAAGGGGACCATCAATAGTACACGTTTGTGACAATAATTATAAATAAACAAGTGAATAAGTATGATATGCTCTCAGGAGCTGTGAGGCACATTTCATCAATGTGACTCTTACGAAAAAACATTTATCAACTGGGCTTCCCTGGTGGCGCAGTGGTTGAGAATCTGCCTGCCGATGCAGGGGACACGGGTTCGAGCCCTGGTCTGGGAAGATCCCACATGCCGCGGAGCAGCGGGGCCCGTGAGCCACAGTTACTGAGCCTGCGCGTCTGGAGCCTGTGCTCCGCAACGGGAGAGGCCGCGATAGTGAGAGGCCCGCGCACCGCGATGAAGAGTGGCCTCCGCTTGCCACAAATAGAGAAAGCCCTCGCACAGAAGTGAAGACCCAACACAGCCATAAAAAAATTAATTAATTAAAAAAAAAAAAAAAATGGGGGAATGAGGCCCCCAAACTTTAAAAAAAAAAAAAAAATGGGGGAATGAGGCCCCCAAACTTTAAAAAAAAAAAAAAAATGGGGGAATGAGGCCCCCAAACTTTAAAAAAAAAAAAAAAATGGGGGAATGAGGCCCCCAAACTTTAAAAAAAAAAAAAAAAGAATGAGGGATTGAGGCCACCAACATTTAAAAAAAAAAAAAAAATTTATCAACTTAAAATTATGCTGAGATTTATTTACAGTCCATACAATGGAATACCTCATATGAGGCTTGTATAGACTACTGATTCCTTGATTAAACTAAAAGGAACTTCCTATATGAAAAAGATTATATCTCAATTCATTTGTAGTTGCTAAATGATCTTCTTTATATGTAGAAAGGCTTATACTCTATATCCATAAAATAGGAATATAAATAATTCCGACTCACACATAAGATTGTCATGGTGATTAAATGAGCTATTGAGAGTTAAACTTGGGCCAAACATGCAGTAAGCCTTTATCTAAAACTGACTATTGACTACTGTTATTATTTACAGACATCAGTTACAATTCACAGAACTGAAAAATAATGACGTTTAATTATAATGAATTTAAAATAAAATTCAAACTTATGGTGTCCTGACTTACCTATTCTCTCAATGTAAGCATAATTTCGAAGCTTATAAATGTTTAATATATATCTCTACAAAGCACTACAGGGTCTAATTAGTTTTAGTCGGTATTAAGCAAAAGAGAAATTTTCTTAAATAACTGACACTTTAGTGCAATCCTCATATTTAAAAATTGCAGAGATATCTGGGTTTTATTCAAATGCAAATAAATTGCTTTTAAAGATTTTTATGTGACAGTAGTTGGGAGTGCCAGATGAAGCACTCTGATGTTGTGCTTCTAAGAAGCATAAAAATAACACAGAAATCACACAAATAATGTGAAAATTCAAAGTCACAAAATCTCTCCCACTTTAAAACACGACCATCCTCCCTAAATCCCGTATGTCCCATCTTCTCTTCTCTTCTTCCTTTCACGGCAAAAGTTCTTTAAAGAGTGCTCTACATGTCTGATCTGACTCTCCTTACTTACTCTCCATTCACTTCCTATTGCTGCTGTAACAAATTACTACAGATTTGGTGGCTTAAAACAAGACAAGTTTATTATTTTATGTTGTAGATTAGAAGTTTGGTGTGGGTGTCACTGGGCCAAAATCAAGGTGTCAGCAGAGCTGCACTTATTCTGGAAGTTTTAGGGGAAAGTCTGTTTCCTGCCTTTTCCAGCTTCAAGAGGCTGCCCACATTCCTTGGCTCATGGCCTCTTCCTGCATCTTCTAAGCCAGCAGTGGCAGCTGAGTCACTTCCCACACTGCATCACTCTAACCTCTTCTGTAGGCATATCTCCATCTGACTCTCCTCTTCTGCCTTCCTCTTCCACTTTTATGGGCCCCCCCAGGGAATCCAGGATGATCTCCCTATTTTAAGGCCAGCTGACTAACAACTTTAATTCTATCTGCAACTTTAATTCCCTTAATTTGTTTGTCATGTAACCCAACATGCTCACAAGTCCTGAGGATGAGAATGTCAGCAGCCTTGGGTGGCTGTTAGTCTGCCTACCACAGCCTCTATTCACTCCTAAACACAGGGCTGTTCCACTTCCACCCCCATAACACCAGTATAGTCTAAGGTTTAAAACAACCTCATGTTACTAAAGTAAATGGATACTTTGCAGTCCTCATGTTTCTTGACTTTTCAGCTGCACTTTGCAAACCAAGAGAAAGAATATTTCAGGAAGAGCACAGCACAAGAATCATCCCTGTGGGTCCAGCCCAAAGTGAGTCTCCCCCAATGGTTGTGTTAAAGCCACTTAATTTGAGGTAGCTTATTATGCAGAAAAGGCTAATAGATACACTAGTAACTTGTAGATCATGCTTGTAACAAAGTGTCTTGCTCAAGATCACACAGTTATTAATTGATGAAGCTGGAATTTAAATCCAAGTTCATTTGACTCTCAAATCTAAAGGCCCTGCATGGCCCGCCTTTATTACATTATATTCATATTTACCTTCCTGTCTTTAGGCTATCACAGATGCTGGGTGAAGCCTTGTGTCTGTAATGTTCATCCCTATCCCCTCCTGTTGCTCCTCTAACTTCTATTTTTCCTCTTAAGTTACACTTTAAATGTCACTTCTCTGGATGGTCTTCCCTAATAACCCAGAATAGACTTAGGTCTTTTCACTAGTAATCTCTGCATTTCCTTCCAACTACTTACTTCAAGGGTTATTACTTAATTGTGTACTAATTTGTTTAATGTCTGTTCCCCTTTTAGATTATAAGGCCCGGAGGACAAGAATCTTGTCTAGGTTGTTTGCTACTCTTATCCAAGCACCTGGCACATAGTGAACAGGCAAGAATTTGTAGCATGAATGAAGAGTTCTACAACTGACAATATCTTGATGCAGTTCACTTGTTGTATCAAAGGGCCAATATCCCAAGAGTCCTCCAAGAAACTTACACAATGAACTTGAAGAATCTGAAGCCATATATTATCTCTTAGATGCGCCATCATTTATTCCTCTCCTTTCAAGTTCTGCAAGACTCCTGTGCTTCTAAGTAGCTCATTATTAGGCCCATGAACTGTGGGAAAAAGGCTTCACCAAAAGTTTGGCTGAAGTTTATGTCTAGAGAAGTAACAAGTCAGAATGCTCAGGACTTCTACCAATGTGCAATAATTCTAGTACTTTGACACATTAATATGTCCTTTAGAAAATAATTTAAAATTGCACTGTTAAAATGCCAGATTCTTTATTGTTCCCTTTTGAAAAAAGTTCTTTTTCTCTATCTTACTAGAATGACATTAATTTAGGTCAAACTTTTTTCATATTAGGGATGTAATTTATGTCTCATTTCAATGACACTTAATTGACACAGATACTTAACAACAGCAAGTAGATTTTGTTTTGTTGTTGTAAGGTTGCCCCACCCTCAATAACATTTCTTCTTGGATATAGGATAGCATGTGTGTGTGTGTGTGTGTGTGTGTGTGTGTGTGTGTTTGTCTGTCTGTCTGTCTCTCTGTGTGTATAGGAAGATGGGTGGAAACTGGAGGACATAGAAGTAGCCTTTGAACTAGTAAATTTATTTTTTTAAACAGTGAATCAACTTTAAGAACTTGAACTGAAGATCACCACAAAATTTCCAGGATTCTAGAAACTCCCTAAGACAAAACTTTTAATATAGTTCTGACAATATCTCATGGGGCTATCATTAATGATACTGTATTATGAAAGCAGCTAAGAGAGTAGATCTTAAAAGTTCTCATCACAAGGAAAAAAATGTAACTATGTGAGGTGAAGGAAGTTAACTTATTGCAGTGATCATTTCACAATATATACATATATCAAATCATTATGTTGGGTACCTTAAACTAATATAATGTTACATGTCAATTATATCTCAAGAAGACTAGAAAAAATGTACCTCATGGGATTAACATTAGGGCAAACAGCATCTGCTTTCAATCAAAATTATTACTTTTAAAGTACATATTATTTAATTTACATTTCAAAACAAAAAAAATTAGGTGTTCAAGTCACCTGTAAGTATTTGCAACAATTTTTTCTATTCACACTATTAACATCACTGTTAAGAAGCCACGCTATTAGAGCATTAAGAACACGGAAAGAATTCACTTTGTCGAGAAGAAACACACATGTTAGTTGGTAGAGGACAGTTTCAGCTGCTCAAGACCTCTACACATTTGACTTGACTTAATGTTGAACCCAGAAACCTCTCTACTGTTTGTAGTTTACGTGCTTCTATTAACAGATGGAGAAACTGAAATCCACTGGAGATACTGAGTTCCATAAGCCTTAGAGTATTACTGAGAACTACAGAAACTTCCTGATAGCTCTGTTTTCCACTGAGGATGCAAAAGGATAACCATGTAAGGATCTGGCCAGCTTTTTAGGCTATGTCTTGTTCATGCAATCTCACAGAAATCTGCTGGTAGGAGAGGAAGTAGCCGAGTTAACTGACAGAAAGAAGGGCTAAAACCTACATCTCCTACTTTCAAAGAAAGAGTCTCTGTTCCGCTTTCACTCTCCAAACACCTACTTCTATCTAGTAATGCTCTGACTGACCTCTCGTCCTCTAGCCTTTTGATCTCAAATTCTCTTTAGAATTTCTCTGCTTCATATTTCTTCTTACAATGGCAGCTTCCAAAGAGCTAACTGCCATTATCCCATATTTCCCCCATCTTTCGGTACCTACCCACCCCCAACCATGCCCTGTTCCTTGGTCTTATTTTGTTTTTCCTACAAAATTTTCTGTTCCTTCGGAGACACTTCACGTACATCAATCCCACACATTCTGGTCCTCACTTCCACCTACTGTTCCTCCTCCAGACCACCTAAATCGTGCTTGATTGCTCCCTGTCTGGTGTCTCAAGTGCAGTCTTAATGTGATGGACCACACATACCTGAAGGTAATTTCTTTTTAATGTCACGCCAGAGTCATCTCACTTTTTCTGGTTTTAGCTCAACATTCGAATGGCACCTCTTGCGAATGCATTCCAGGGCATCAAAATCATTACAAAGTTCTGACAAAGACATATCTATTTATCAGTGCTGCGAATTAGTCATATTTACTTTAAAGTGAGGAAGCTCCTTCAGTCACTGTCTGTTTTGCTCTACACTGTAGAATGCAATGGATCATGAACGATTCTAATTGTTACCATCTCAGCAAGTATCCTCACCTCTGCAATTTCTGAGATGAAACTAATACTCGAAAGTGAAACTTTAATGTCTTAAATACCTTTTAGCTCATGTTGAAAGGATGATTCATGATGACAGAACTATCTACAAGGCAGGGGTGCCATTCATTACTGAGAATGCTCCTTGGCATCACCTTTATAAATACCTTTGTGATTTGCTTCTTTAGTGTCTTGTGAATTCTGATTAATCTAACAGTTTACACAGTCATAGATCAGCTGGTGTTTTGACAAAATTACTACTAACAGACATCAGAGAACACCAAAAGAAAAATTGTTTTTTATAGATTATTTCCTACGTAGCATTCCTTCCCACTGACAGTTGAAATGAATATGAGTTTTAAGAGAGAGAGAGAGAATAGATGAAAATATTTTTATATTTCTTGTTGTAAGCATGCAGAGAGAGGTACAGAAAAAGTGATAAAAAGAGGTATGGTCTCCATGTTATAAGATTTGGAAAGGCTAAAACAATATAAAGGAGAAAACCCATCAAATCTATATGATGCCATTAGATATAAATTAAAACAAAGCCTAAAAAGATATTAATAATGTGGAATTAAAAGAAAAAAACATAGATGTGACTTATAACAGATGAATTTACTTCAGGGGTCAACAAATTACAGTCCAGAGACAAAATCTAGTCCACTGCTGACCCCTGATTTAGAGGATAGCAGAAAGAACTTTATGATTTGGTGGAAGGCAATTACACCTAAACAAAGAATACTGTGGGAAACAATCATCCGTACTCAGTGCTGAGAGAAATGCTATGTTCCGTATCTGGCAAATGTCAAAGGTAGGCATCTGTCAAAGTAATACCAACACGACAATGATCTTATCATGGGGAGAAGCCTGTGCTAAAGAAGCAGTTTATACCAAAGGAGCAGCCTGAAGAAATCCCCAGTGAGCCACGAATCCTGGTAGTAGCGTGATGGCAGCCTAGACCTGAATCTCCAAGTCTGCTCCCGAAGCATCTTAAAGAACAGCAAGAATGACTGTAAACCTCCACAACCTACTCCTTCAGCAAAACTTAGAGCCTAAGAAAACCCATACCCACCAAACAGCATGCGGTGAGCAGGCTGAGAAAGAACAGGGCAGGACACAAGCACTCACGGGAAGGTAGGAAAATGCAGTAAGACAGCAAGAGATAAATGAACATACAAAAATTAACAGCTCTCCTCTAGAAGATATGATTGGAAAGAAGACCCTACTAACATCAACAGATGATTGAATATCTAAGATTAACTTAAGAAATGTGAGTAGGAAGAAAATGATAAAAAAAACTCCTGAAGGTCTCAGAGGAAGAGTTCAACATATGAGAAGACATACCATGTTCTTGAACAGGAAAAACCCAAATCATAAAAATGTCAATTCTCCCTACATTTTTTAAAAAATGTAAAACAATTGCACTAAAAACACCCTAACAAGTTTCTCCCCCCAAAACCAGGCAATTTGATTCTAAAGTTCATGTTGAAAATAAACCAACATGATGGGCCCCCAAAAGCTCTGAAAAATAAGAGAAATGAAAGATAAAAGGGGTCTAGCCTGGCCAGGTATTAAAACATATTGTAAAACTTTGATAAACTAAAACAGTATGGTAATGGCATATGGTTCAACCAACCAAACAGGTCTGTCAGTCAGTCAGTAAGCAGACCTGAACATATATGAGAATTTAAGATATGAAAAAAGCAGAACCTCAAGTCAGTATAAACTTGGACTTTTTACTCCATGGTGTTGGGAGGAGTAAACATCCATGTAGATGTTCTCCACGCAAAAAATAAAACCATCCAAGTACTGAAAAACACATCGGTGAACTCCACAGGAGTTGAGGAGATCTTTCTAACTATGACTTAAAATCCATAAGCCATGAAGATAGTTTTTAAATAAATTCTACTATACAAAAATTTAAAAATTTTACATGGTAAAAACATCATAAAGTCAGAACAAATGGAAAATAGAAATATTTACTATGTATATCACAAATGTTTAATCTCTCAAAGAGCTCCTAGAAAATTGAGAAGAAAAAATGGGCAAAGGGTACAAACAGACCAGAAAAAGACAAATGACCCCCTTAAACATATGAAAAAGATGTTCAACTTCACTTAAAAAATGCAGATTAACTCTACAATGAGACACCACCTCATCTATGAGACAGGCAAATATTCAGAAGCTTGAGAATATGCTCTGTGGAGAAACAGATACTCTAATACAATGCTGGTGGGAGTGTAAAATGGTACAACCCCTATGAAAAAGTATATGCAAAATTACAGATGGCAAAAATATACATCGAGCAATCTCCTTCCAGGAATCAAGCCTACAGTTTTTCCCTATGCAAGTGGGAAATGACATGTACAAGTTGTACCCTGAATCATCAAAATAAAAGACTGGAAACAACCCAAGGATCCAGTCCTAGGGAACTGGTTAAGTATGCTATGGAACAGAATGTAATACTATGCAGGGATAAAAAAGAATGGGGCAGATCTTTATGAACTGATACAGAGTAAATGCTAGGATACACTGTTAAGTGAAAAAAAGAAAGGTCAGAATAGTATCAATACCTAGAGCAGGCTACTGCTGGTTATGACTGAAGACAGCTGATTATCAGGGACCCTGAAATACAGCACCATTTGAGTTTGCTCTTTAACTTCTAACTTTGAATATTGACAATTAAAGGGACTGCGTCTTGCCTTTCCATTAGAAACTGCATCTCAGGGAAACCAAAACATTACAGTGGATGAGAGAAAACCATACTCTTCAGAAGAATGACAACTAATAAATATAGAAGAAATGACAGATTTAGAAAAATCACCATTTTGCAACTCATGATGAAACAGTTGCTTTAAGAAAAAAGAATTATGAAGTGTTAAATGTTAAAACCATAAAGTGTCAAAACATCACAGAGATTATTTTCACTTCTAAGGAAAAAAACATAACTCCATTATAAATGGATCAGACTGTCATCTCTGTAATTGCCTTAGCATTACTAACAACCAGTTAATAGGTTCCTCTTGATATGATACAATATGAAATATGCAACATCACCTATGGTGTGTTCTACCTAAAATATTTAATGTCAATCTGTAAAGACTTTAGCTCTAATTTCCCAAATACTGGAATTTAGCAGAGGAATAACCTAAAGATACTACAAGATATTTTTTCAGACCAATAAACCAAGGATATAAAAAAGGGAATGTTCCAGATTAAGAGACTTCAAGGACATAACAACCAAGTGAGTGTTCCTGGTTTGGACAAATCAGCTGTAAAGGATATTATGGGACAATGAGTGAAATGTCAACATGAACTTGTGTGGTAGATGGCCACAAATTCTTTGCAGTCGCCTCATTAAGAAGTGAAGTCGGGCTTCCCTGGTGGCGCAGTGGTTGAGAGTCCGCCTGCCAATGCAAGGGACACGGGTTTGTGCCCCGGTCTGGCAAGATCCCACATGTAAAAAAAAAAAAAAAAGTCTATCGAGGGTGTGGAGAAAGGAGAACCCTTGGCACTGTTGGTGGGAATGTAAACTGGTGCAGCCCCTATGGAAAACAGTATGGAGCTTCCTCAAAAAATTAAAAATACAGCAACCATATAATCCAGAAATTCCACTCCTGGGTATTTATCTGAAGAAAACAAAAATACTAACTTGAAAAAATATATGCATCCCCATGTTCACTGCAGCATTATTTATAATAGGAAAAATATGGAAACAACCTAAGTATCCATTAATGAGTGAATGACTGAATAAAGAAAATGCTGTGTGTGTGCACGTGTGTATTTCTATATATATGTAAAATGGAATACCATTCAGCCATAAAGAAGAATGAAATCTTGCCATTTACGACACTATGGATGAACCTTGAGGGCATTATGCTAAGTGAGATAAGTCAGACAGAGAAAGACAAATACCATATGATCTCACTTTATGTGGAATCTAAAACAAAGAAGCAAACAAATCAAGCTCATAGCTAGAGAGTAGACTGGTGGCTGACAGAGGTGAGAGATTGAGGGGGATAGGCAAAATGGGTGCAGGGAGCCAAAATGTATAAACTTCTATCTGTAAAATAAATAAGTTATGGGGATGTAATGTACAGCATGGCGACTACATTTAATACTACTGGATTGCATACGTGAGAGGCCCTAAGAGAGTAAACCTTCAAAGTTCTCATCACAACCAAAAAAGTTCTGTAACTGTGTGTGATGGATGTTAAGAGACTTCCTGTGGGGATTATTCTGCAATATATACAGGTATCAATTCATTACGTTGTTTACCTGAAACTAATATAATGTTGTATGTCCATTATATTTCAATTAAGAAAATCTTAGGGGCTTCCCTGGTGGCGCAGTGGTTAAGAATTCGCCTGCCAATGCAGGGGACACAGGTTCGAGCCCTGGTCTGGGAAGATCCCACATGCCGTGGAGCAACTAAGCCCGTGCACCACAACTACTGAGCCTGCGCTCTACAGCCCGCAAGGCACGACTACTGAGTCTGTGTGCCACAACAACTGAAGCCCGCACACCTAGAGCCCATGCGCCACAACTACTGAAGCCCGCGTGCCTAGAGCCCATGCTCCACAACAAGAGAAGCCACCACAATGAGAAGCCTGTGCACTGCAATGAGGAGGGGCCCCTGCTCACTGCAACTAGAGAAAGCCCGTGTGCAGCAACAAAGACCCAATGCAGCCAAAAATAAATAAATTCATTAAAAAAAAGTCTTAAAAAAAAAAACGTGAAAAGAAGCGAAGTCTATTTCCCTACTCACTAAATCTGGGTTGGTCTCGTGTTAGAAGTAAGGCTCATAGGGGCTTTTGGCAGGACCTGTTAGGCTGAGCCCTGGCTCACGAGCTTCCAGGGGAACAGCACAGGTTAATGTGTCTCTATAGAGCTCATGAAGTCGGTTTAATTCATGCATAAACATGAGTTCAGTTTTCATATGGCTTTTTTAGAGACACAAGCCATTGTGCATAATTGAGCCAAATCCTTCAGTTCTTGTGTTTAGAAAGGTAATCAATGTGTGTTTTCTCCTCTTAATCTAGTGTGTGCAGTTACACATCTGTCTGTGGATAAACTCATAATGTTCATTGCTTAGCATCTCCTATGAACTGATTTCCAGGGAGGAAAACCAAAAGGGAAACCTCCAATTCCTCTCCTTTCAGTAAATGTGGGGGAGATGGTTGGAGGCTATGGGCTCAACAGTGAAGTTCAGCTGTGTGTGGCGAATTTTTAGCAGTCACGTTATTTTTTGTGGTATGCAGGCCTCTCACTGTTGCAGCCTCTCCCATTGTGGAGCACAGGCTCTGGACACGCAGGCTCAGCGGCCATGGCTCATGGGCCCAGCTGCTCCGTGGCATGTGGGATCTTCCTGGACCGAGGCACGAACCTGTGTCCCCTGCATCGGCAGGCGGACTCTCAACCACTGCGCCACCAGGGAAGCCCAGCAGTCATGTTCTGACTTGATGTGAGGAGGCTCCACATCCACCCCTCTGTGGGGACAAGTAACTTGTGAGATTAACCCTGGGAGGCAGGTGGGTCAGTGTGGAGAACGAGAGAGGCCCTGCCTGGCTGGGGAAGAGGAATCGGTGGTACCAGGAGAGCAGTGGCAGCCCTCCTCCCCTTCCACCTTGAGGAGGAGGTTCCAGGAAGTTGCCCCCTTACCTGAGCTCCAGTTCAGGTGGACTTGCTTTAGGGCCCCTGACACAGTAGCTGGAGTCCTGCCTCTTCACTGCTAAGTGGAATCTGGAATCTCTCATCTACCTCTTAGTCAATCAGTTTCTACATGTGAGAAGCAAGCCTGTGGGCCAGTGTCCTCATACATGCTGTGGACTTAAAAAATAATTCAGTGGTTCCCTGGAAAACCAGTCCCAGGGTTCCTACAATTGGTAGTTTCTACCTGAATTTTAACTGGTATTGCGTACCTAGATTTTGATCGGTTAGCCTTAATTATACCTTGGCATAATCATTTCTGGTGACCAAATCATAAAGTTCTATCAGGGCACCTGTGTCAGTGGTGCTATGCTGGTCAAAATTTGAGACTTTGAAATAAAAAATTTGTCATATTCATGCCTCAAAAAAAAGGAAAAAAAAAAGAAAGAAGTGAAGCTATGTAAGTTCCAGAGCCTGGCCTCATAAGGCCTTGTGGCCTCTATGTTTGCCTTCCTGGTTATCTTCATGAGCTGCCCTGAGACTGCCATGATGTGAAGAAGCTGATCTACTACTGCACTGGGAGGATGAGAGGCCACGTGAAGAAGAAAAGAGGTGCCTCAAGCAACAGCAGCACCAACTTTCAGACACAAGAATAAAACCACATTAGCCATCAAGCCCAGCCAGCTCTCCAGCTTACAGCCACATGAGCAAGCCAGCCAACCCATAGAATCATGAGAGATCTGCCCAGCCAACCCAGAGAATCATGAGAAAATAAATCATTGTTTAAGCAACGAAATTTTAGAGTGGTTCATTATGCAGCAGTAAATGTGTATCACTGAATATTAAATGAAATGAAAATTTATTAACCAGGAAAGGTGGACATCATTGACTGAAAGAAAACAAAAAAAAAAAGCCATTTACAGAGAAGCAAGAAGAACTACAATCCTGCAGCCTGTGGAACAAAAACCACATTCACAGAAAGACAGACAAGATGAAAAGGCTGAGGGCTATGTACCACTTGAAGGAACAAGATAAAACCCCAGAAAAATTAATGGGATCTAATGAAACTTAAAAGCTTTTGCAAAGCAAAGGAAACTACAAATAAGACGAAAAGACAACTCTCAGAATGGGAAAAATATTTGCTAACGAATCAACAGACAAAGGATTGACCTCTAAAATATATAAACAGCTCATGCAGCTCAATATTAAAAAAACAACCCAATCAAAAAATGGGCAGAAGACCTAAATAGACATGTCTCCAGAGAGGACATACAGATGGCCAAGAAGCACATGAAAAGCTGCTCAACATCACTAATTATTAGAGAAATGCAAATCAAAACTACAATGAGGTATCACCTCACACCTGTTAGAATGGGCATCATCAGAAAATCTACAAACAACAAACGCTGGAGAGGGTGTGGAGAAAAGGGAACCCTCTTGCACTGTTGATGGGAATGTAAATTGATAACAGCCACTACGGAGAAAAGTATGAAGGTTCCTTAAAAAGCTAAAAAATAGAATTACCATACTACCCAGCAATCCCACTACTGGGCATATACCCAGAGAAAACCATAATTCAGAAAGACACATGCACCCCAATGTTCACTGCTGCACTATTTACAATAGCCAGGTCACGGAAGCAACCTAAATGTGCATCAGTACATATATACAATGGAGTATTACTCAGCCATAAAAAGGAACGATATTGGGTCATTTGTAGAGATGTGGATGAATCTAGAGACTGTCATACAGAGTGAAGTAAGTCAGAAATAGAAAAACAAATATCGTATATTAACACATATATGTGGAACCTAGAAAAATGGCACAGATGAACCAGTTTGCAGGGCAAAAATAGAGACACAGATGTAGAGAACAAACGTATGGACACCAACGGGGGAAAGTGGCGGGGGGGGCAGGGGGTGGTGTGATGAATTGGGCGATTGGGATTGACATGTGTACATTGATGTGTATAAAATTGATGACTGATAAGGACCTGCTGTATAAAAAAATAAGTGAAATAAAATTCAAGAAAAAAAAGCTGGTTACAAATCCTATGTACAGGACAATTTCACTTTGATGAAACATACATGCATGCAGACACACAGACAAAAAGATCTAGAAGGATATACTAGGTAATAACAGAGAAATATATGTATAATGAGGTAAACTCTGGGTAGTGAAAATATATGTTTTCTCTTCTTATTTTTGTTTTCCTATAGCTTCTATATGCATATATATGCTTTTGTAGTAATAAGGCAGTTGTTAAAAATATGTTTATAAAAAGGTCTATTGTGTTTACTGATTCATCAGAGCAGAAAGTCAGCTGGATCCCTGAAAAGCTTGACTTGTAAATTCTTGCTATTAACCTCTAACAGTACCCCAAAACTAGATAAAGTAAGTTAATCAGTAAGCCTTTAAAGACAGTTATGGGCTGAAACTGTCTCCCCCAAATTCATATATTGAAATCTTAACCCCCAACACCTCAGAACGTGACTGTATTTGGAATCAAGGCCTTTGAAGAGATAATTAAGTTACTAAAATGAGGCCATTAGGGTAGGCTCTAATCCAATCTGATTCCTGTCCTTACAAGAAGAGAAAATTTGAACACAAAAAGGGACACCAGGGGCGTGAATGTACAGAGGGAGGACCATGTGAAAAGGCAGCAAGTGGGGGGCCCTCTGCAAGCAGAGGAGAGAGCCCTGGGACAGACCTTTTCCTTATGGCCCTCAGAGGAAACCAACCCTGCTGGCACTTGAGTTTAGACTTCCAGGTGCCAGAACTGAGAAAAAAGAAATTTCTGCTGTTTAAGCCACCCAGTCTGTGATATTTTGTTATGGCGGCCCTAGCAGACTGAGACAGTACTTGGAGAACTGACCTAGCGTGAGTTCTAAGCACTGCAAATAAATAATGGAACTATTAAAAACAGTTTATAATAATGTCCTGTTCAAGATTTCTCAAAAGTTTTGTCTTTAAAGTCAAATAGGGACTTTCCTGGCGGTCCAGTGGTGGTTAAGACTCCACGCTTCCACCGCAGGGAGCACAGGTTCAATCCCTGGTCGGGGAACTAAGATTCCACATGCCACGCGGTATGGCCCAAAAAAAAAAAAAGTCAAATAACAACTACAGACATGCACAAAGAGAATGACAGTAAACATATCCACATGGAGAGGAGGCAGAGAGCATGCTTTCTAAATGCACTGCCATACAATGGAACGAGTTCACTGTCTACATTCTACTTGTGAGCTGGCACAAGAGATGGGTTTTCTTATCTTGGTTTGTATTTATTTATTTGTGGGTCACTGACAAATAGCAAAAGTAATGAAGAGCCAACAACAAAAAAAGCAATATTATCAAGGACTATTTGTTTTTTAATCAGATCCAACATATTTCACTCATCTACTTTTAAGTCAAAAATATCAGGCTGGCCAAAAGGTTCCTTCAGTTTTTAAGTAAAAATGAAAGACACATTTTTTATTTTCACCAAGAACTTTAATGAACAACGTATTCACTGAACCTTTTGGCCAACCCAATATTATTTATAAACTATACTATTACAATAAACAATTTTTAAAAGATTGAGTCCAGTTATGGTCAGAAAACAGAAAAAAGAGAGAAGAGAAAGAAGCTGTGGTGTGGTGATGTAGAGGCCAGGAGTTAGGGTTCTTACTACTTCTGGCTACTATGATCTTATGTCCCCTACAACCTACTGGGTAAAAATACAGAAGGAATTATATTTAAAAATCAGTAAATAACAGCTGAGCAGATACACACGGGGGCAGAATGAAGGCCTGAAACAACAGGCAGATGATAACATTAGTGGAGACTCTGACAGGACGGGAGAGACTGTGGCCTATGTGTATGAAAGATTTGGGATGGTTAGTTGACGGTAAGCACTGCAAGATACGCCTGAAGTGTAACTTCATGACTCAAAAAGTGAATGCAATTTTAGGCATCACTAATAAAAGTATAATTTTCAAAATGAGAGTATTCGATAAAGTTGCCAAATACCACTAGTAATCAAAGAAAACAGGAGACTGTTGGGCAGACTTTGAAATGAGTCAGATCTGAGTTCCAATCTTTATTCTCAAGCTTATACAAGATACGTGACTGTAGGAAATGCAGCTTCCAGAACCTTCAACATCTCTAATGAGAGGACTCTGGCAGTGTTGTAGGGGTCAGTGATACTGTGGGTAACACCTAGTGTGGTGCTGGCACACTGAAGACACTCAAGAAATAGCTAATGCTTACAGAGCACTGTGTGAAATTCTACCTCATCTAATCCACAGAAGAGATCAATAACAGGGAATTGTAATACATAAGTGCAAATTCTCAAAAGAACAGGACTAAAACTATAACAGAAGAAATAGTCTATGATGGAAGAGTATAATACTCTAAGTACTGCCATGTAGGAATAGAAAATGGTACAACTTTTCTGCAAAGAAATCTGGCAATATGCACAGAGGACATTTCCAAAGTCCATATACAATGGTCCAACTCTGGGAAAGGAAAGGATTCAGAAAGTGTCTGTGGGGAGAAACGGGAGTGAGCAAAGGGTTGACTGATTAGTGGGTATCTCCATGAAAAGCAGGTTTATCACCAGAAAAACAAAGCATCTCTAAGAATAGAAATCTTTTTTTTCTTTTTCCTAATTACTGATTTCCATAAATATCCCTTGTTGGCCCAAACTTGTACGTTCCTAAGAATTGTGGCCCACTTTCCCACTCAGCTCAGCACATCTGAATGGAAGATACCACCCAGGGAAGCAGCCACCCAAATGACTCAAGTGTTTTAAGATTAATAAAGGAGTGTGGAAGAGAAGTACACAAATTCCTTCAGGACGGGAGGTCCCAAATCCAGAGCAATTCATGATGTTCAAGGAAATGCCACCACTGAGAGAGGAATGAAAGTCAAAAGATTTCATTTCTTCGAAGTCTGAAGTATGCTTCCTTTTGAGTGCATTACGGCACAAGACCCAAGTTTTCGTAAAATGTCAAAAGTCTGATAACAACTGACACTTACCTAAAATGAGATGAAGTTTGGTTTCTGTCTGGAAAGCGTAGTGCAATGTCACCAAAAACGGCGACTGCCTGATGTGCTCTAGGACCTGTCGTTCTGTCCTTGTGTGCTCGGTGGTTTTGGCCTTTTGAACTATTGTTGCCTTTTTCAAAACTTTCATGGCATACAGCTTTCCAGCATCATGACCACTTATTTTACGAACTAGAAACACTTTTCCATAAGCTGAAAATGAAAAGAAAAGAGAAAAAGAGTTAAAAGGCTACACAGGCAGAGTGGTAATTTAGTGCAAGTTGAAAGTTACAATGCACAAAGGAACACTCTTTGAATGAAAACGTATCCTTAGTGCTGTTTCCAATAGTTCTTTGATATATTTCTTCAGTTTTATGTCAGACATATTTCTAGGTCTAGGCCTCAATGTTTACATATCTAATCACTGATGACAAAGTTATGCTTTCACTCTTTTACTGTTATTCTCTCCTCAGTATTTTTAGCTGTAGGAAACTAGCTCTTATTATGGTCAATTAACCACTAGGTTTTGCTGCTGTTGTAAACAAATGAAAATAGTTCTTAAGAATCTCAAAAAACAAAAAATCTCATACACACATATAAATTAAGTACCTCAAGTACTCCTCTATACTTATTTAAAAAGTCTAAAGCAACATAAGCTGACATTATATAAACAAAAGAGATCTTCAGATGTGAAAGACATCAAAAGACCCTAAACTGCAAGCAGTACCAACAGAAGCCCCTTTACATCTCTGGGCAGTAATTCACAGGTTAGTGGGTCAACCTCGCCACATTCTCCCTAAGTGAGGGCTCAGTTGGGCAAATCCTGTGTGGAGTGCCACTACCCTAGGTGAGGCATTGGGGCCACATGGGTACTGTGCCCAGAGCAGGTATCCACGTTTATTTCCCTAGGGAAGTGGGAAGAGGGCACAAAGAGTTGGGACGAAGGAGGAAGGGGAAGGCAGGCAAAAACCCTGAGAGGGAAGGGGTAGGCCCCCAATTCATCCCTACGAGGTATAAAGGCTCTTCTCTTCTCAAAATGCAAACACCTCCTGGGATGGTTGAGCCCAGTCCCACTTTGGAAGTTAAGTGCACTCATCAGACCATTCTGGAGTTGGTCTGATTTCTGACCCAGACTGGTGCTTCCGTAGACCCTGCCCACACCTCGACAGTATTTAGCACAAAATCCTATTCTAATCCAGCCACTAGACCAAGAGAGCTTTAAGGGAAGGGCTCTTGTATCTTGGCTGCTTTTTGGTTTAGTACTTCAGGAAGTAAATGAGTGCCGACCCAAGATGTACAACAGACAAAGAACGGCGGTGGTGCTCCTGAGGAGGGAGAGAAACGACATTCCTCAAGGACTTGGCGATGCAGTCTCCGTGCTAAATATACTCCACACAGTGATTCACTCACTCCTCAGAACAGCCAGTGAAGTTGGTACTTTCAGTAATTCCATTCTGCAGATGAGGAAGCAGATTCAGAATACTTAAGGAAGCAGCCAGAAGACTTGGGTAAAAAGTGGCAGAGCTGATTCAGATGAAAGCAGTGTGATTCCAGGGACCACACGCTTAACCATTAATGAACTTTTTCTTTAAATAAGAGAGATTCTTCTTCGGTACTAGAAATCGGATGTTCTGGATTTTAATAAAACCAACACCGTAAACATGCTGAACACATTCTGGGATACAGTAAAAAGTTCATAAAAGGTTTGTGTCTTATCTCGCTGTAAATAAAACAATTATAGATTGAGAGTTTAGTAAGGCAGAAGTGAACCAAAAAAGAAAATGACAGCTTTTAGAACCTAACAAATTAACCTAAAGTATACAAATGAAAAAGTTAATCTATTCAAAAGCAGTGAAGTGAAGCTAGAGAATATTCTAAAGCAGAGTACTATACCTTCCATGGAGTAAGGCACTGTAAAAACCCAGAAGAAAGTCAAGTCCTCTGTAAGTACGGGGCTTTTGTGTTCCCTACACACACGGCACCTGCTCTAGATTCCTGTTCTGAGATTCCTATCTCCAGAGTGCTGTGGTCCTTAGAAATTATGTTATCCATCTATCTTCTCCAACAAAGAAAATCTTTCTACAACGTCACGGAAAGATGGCTATGAGCTTCTTCCCAGTGTTCACATGTGTCTTTCAGTCCAGGTGCTGACCAATGTGGCAGATGGACCGCAGGGTGTTAGCATCTAACAGCTGAGTACCTGTCAGGCACTTTAGAGTTGGATTACTTCATTTGATTCTTCTCACATCCCTACAAGGAGGTGAGGATGACCTCCACTTTACAGATGAAGAAACTGGAGCGTAAAGGAACTGGGTCCCTTGTCCAAGGCCATACTTGCCCATGTGGCCTGACTCCTGAGCCTACACTCTGAGTAGTACTCCAGCTAGCTGCCTTCCTAAAGTGAATGACCTCACAGGCAAAGAAATTAGGAACCAGACATTAAAAAGAAGTCACAATACAGGTTAGGTGTTCTAATGGTGGAATAGACACAGTACTACTACTTCCAAGTAGAGGAGGTTTCATAAAGTCGCTCATTTTATTGATGGGGTGATCTAAATACTCAAAAAATACGCCTTACCTTGAGTGGGAACAGGCCTTTCTACAATATTCATCTGTTATCCCTTCTATACCTTCTGGACTTACAAAAAATAATATTACTCTTCTTTTCTAAGAGAATTTGTAAAATATTTAAAAATACTATTATGCCATCTCATCCAAGCAAAATGTTATTATTCCCTAAACCATCTAAAAGTAAATGACTTTAAGACTTTGTACCACTAGGAGGTGCCCTATATGTGTTCCATGAGTTTGTAAATACTTTTTCTTTGATTTCTTTCCTATTACCTTAAAAACGTCATATATCACTCCAAATAAATGTAAGGTAGCAAAGGACACTAATGTATGTGGGCAAATAATATAAAATCATCCTTAATGCCACGTTATACACTGTACGGTCAAATAATAAACAGTCATCCTCCTGCCATGTGATGATATCCAGAAGTTTTCCAATAATATGAGCTAAAGACTACATATCCTGCCTTTACCATTACTTTTATCTATCAGTAAAATGTCGGGGGAAAAAGTATGATGAAGCTCACAAATCTTTTGATTTTACTTTTAGAATTTCCATGATTAATTAAAGCTATGGTACTTCTATCACATGGTACCTGCCAATAGATGCTTACGACAATAAACTTCAAGAAGTGCTTCACAATGTTCCAAGCAACAGATATTTCAGACAAACAGGATCTTACTTACAAGTAGGCTGCTTAATGAAACAGAGTTTGCCTCCAAACAGCGTTTTCTGAAGCACCCATAAGGCTGCTTATCACATTGCAAAAGGGGAAGAAGACACATTCACTGCTGGAGAGACCCTGAAGAAGCCACCTTCTCTGATTGAGCTGGTTTTCAGATTAGTACAGAGGGAGAAAGTGAAGGAGTCCTTCTGTTGAGGAGTGCCATCCAGTCCAGAACCGCCTACATGTTTTCCAATATCTTAAGAGGGGCCACTGCAACTGAACTTGGTGGCAATAGTATTTCCTTTTCGTCTGTAATGAGATGAATGACTACCTTGTTGTGAAGCCAACTCCTGGCTTTCGTTCACTGTGTGCTGGTGTTGTTAAAGAATTCCTATTTTGAAAGCATCTTTTGCAAACTGCAAAAGCTACCAATGGTGGAAACTCTTTTGGCCGAAAAAGGTAAACAGTAGTACTTCCTGCTCAGATGGAGCCCCTAAAATGGACGTTTAGCAACACAGCTGGGATTTGCTGCTGGTAAAGAGACTAAGCTTCAGGCTTCAGCATAACTCTAATTTCAGCATCAACATGCAATGACTTCAGACGCACTCCCAGCAATCTTCACAGAAGCTGTGTGTACTGCTCTGATCTTATCAATTTCTCCAGAGCCAGGGCCTTTCCAAGATGCTCTGTCAAGAAATGTGAGCAGAAGAGGGCGTGGAGTTCACTGGTTTCCCAGAGGACAAGGCTAGCAGCGCTTGATGGGACTTGAGGTAGAAGTTCTACTTAACAGATTGAGGGAAAGTAAACTCTAAAAATAAATGACAAGAAGGATTAATTCCTGACTTAACTTGACAGACACCTACGACCATATGAATGAGGTAAATCTTTCAATTCAGGGCCCAACAGACACTGTTCTGGATGTTACCGATAACCTGTGTGCTCTTACAGCTGCAGGTTATAGCAGCCGTTTCAAAGAGAAGACTGGATCCAGACAACCATGTAAGCTTTTCCAAAGCTGGAGGAAGAATTCCATAGGTTGGGGGGCAAACTACAGATACCTTACAAAGGTCATTTCTGTTTAAACTGAAATGTGGATTTAGAATCCTAGTCTACCTGACACAGCACAATGTTGCCAGTGGTCTCAATGGTTTGATGATAAAGGAAATCGTGTAAAATGAACTAAACGCAGTGTCAAGGGGAAATGTCTAGTTCCCTTGGACTAGGTCTCAGTTTGCTTTTCCGCAGCTGTGACTCTTATTCCATTGGCCACAATGATCATTATGAATCAGGTTTTTAAGCACATGTTGTCATAACAGAAAAATTAAAACAGGCTGATGGTTTTAAAACAAGATAACATTCATGCTGTCACATCATAAGCCACTGCACGATATCAACTACTTTTTCAAGCTAAACAAAAAGCAGCCTTCTTGCTTAAACTTATTTTGAGCATAATTAAACTGACTTTTTTCACTTTATTTGTAAAGTCTAAATTCATTAAAAAATTTTTAGGAAGTAGCCTTTATCTTGGCATGAAAATGATGAGATCAATTTTTTAAAAAAGTATTTTTACAGTCTGTCTATAAAAGCAATCAATTTACAGTGCCATATAATTAAAAGCAAGGAAAATCTGTCTATGTTTACATGCATTATTCTGGAGAAAAGGGTTAAGAGCTAGAAGGCCTCTGGATTCATTCCTTCAGTAGAGCGCTTATCCAGGACACGCTCCTCCCACTGGGATCCAAATGGTCCACCACTGTGAGATCACTGTTTTCTGTCACTCAAACTTTTATTAATGCTGCTTAAAACTCTATACATTGTACACTCTGCTTAACCAGCCATGCCACACTTTGTGTTCAATCCAACCGTGTAGCATAAACTACTGTACTCAAACTACTGCTTTAAAAAAAGTATGGCAGAAACTCTCTTGCGACTTCCACTTAGACAACTCCCAACACTAACTGGTACTCCCCTTCCGGTTGTAAAACACTGCACTGCACACTGATGCCTATAACCAGTTCACACGTGCACTGACTGCTGTCCCCACGCCGCTCAGCTGTCTGCTTCACACCAGTCACTGATACTCGTTGCCTTACTTGTGTGTGCCTGTTGTATATGTTATTCTTATATAATTTAACTATATATTACATAAGCCACTGAAATGTAAATGTGAAAGAAAAGAGAAAAATGAGGTTAAAAGCTTTGAAAGAACTACATAAAGGCAAGACACTTAAGAAAAAAGAACTGCTGAAAAATTAGGTGTGGGTGAAACAACTATAAAAGGCTAGGGGAAAAAATTGTGAAAATCTAAAAGGATTCTGTATCCAGATCACTTCAAATGTATCTGGTTCTCACTCCACTTTAAGGCATTGGAAACTTAATTTTAGATGATACATTACAAGTGCGGTTTATGCAAAACAAACCATTGTTTAAGAACTTACTCTCAAAGAGTCTTGTGCCTACACGCAAAGTGAATATATATTTATATATTTTTAAGTGAAAAGTAGTATGTCCAAAGTACATATTTATATATCCTTTTAAAATGATCTTCCACTTTAACCAACTTTTTCTGATTAGCCACAAGTACCAGTCATGTCATGAGAGAGACTCCACTAACTAAAGGATCATATTCAATGGTGCTGGAATTCATCCCTTTCTCACCCTTCCAGAATCAGGGAATCTCTTTTCTTTAACTTTTGCTTTTATACTGGAGTAGAGTTGATTAACAATAGTTTCAGGTGTATAGCAAAGTCATTCAGTTATACATATACATGTGTCTATTCTTTTTCAAATTCTTTTCCCATTTAGGTTGTTACATAATATTGAGCAGAGTTCTCTGTGCTATACAGTAGGTCCTCGTTGGTTATCCATTTTAATCCCAAACCCCCTAACTCCCCCTTCCCCCAGCCCTTCCCCTGGTAACCATAAGTCCGTTTTCTAAGTCTGTGAGTCTATTTCTGGTTTGTAAATAAGTTCATCTGTATCATTTCTTTTTAGATTCCGCATATAAGCAATATCATACGATATTTCCCTTTCTCTGTCTGACTTGTTAAATCAGAATCTTGTTAAAGAGTGACTTGACCACCAACCATACTAGCTCTGCCTCTCAGCTTGCTTTCATCCTCAATCTGGTAAACATACCTTTTGTGTTGTCATCTAAATTGTTGATAAAAATATAACCCTTCTCGCTCAAAATACTTGATTTCCCATTACTCTTAAGATAAAGAAAATCCTTAATATAACCTAAATTATCTGGCTTCTACCTACCTCTCTCCACCTTCTCACCATCTCATTTTCTCACTCCTTCAGACATACAGCCTTTCCTGACTTCTCAGACTAGCACAGTTCCTCTAATTTTATACTCTCATAACACCCTGTCATAGAAATTGTCAGAAACATGAGTTTTCATTTATTTGTGTGACTGCCTCATTGTGTAGCTTCCACAGGACTGTAAATTCCACAAAACCAGGGACTATGTCCAGTTTTACTCACTTTGTATCATTAGCAAGTTCTAGAGCTGGCACACTGTAGAAACTCAAATAATGTTGAATGCATAAAAAAACAAGATAGCAAACAAAGAAAGAGCTCTGTAGCATATAGCCAAATACCCTCTTCTCAGTTGACAATTCTGATCTAAAGTTGAAGGTGGGTCTTTAGGAAAAGAAACAGTGCAAATCTGCAGTACAGACCTATATAGCTCACCCACTCTTTCCCTTTGGAGAAGGAACAATGGGCTTTCATGAAGTAATCACCTTTAATTTGGGTATTAAATATGATTCCTGACAACACTCTCTGGTGAAAGTGAGCTCAGGAAACTTAGCTGCCACCACTGTAGAAAAGGAAAATATCTTAACATGGTGACATCTGTACCTGGCCACTGCTTTGTAACCTGCCACAACTACCTAAGAACTGATTACAGTGCCTGGCCACATCCCTCTCTCATAGATAATTTAACTCGAGGAAAGATTTTTACCTTTCCACATGTGACATGAACACTGACAATCAATCCACCTGCCTTCCCCTCCATCTTTCCCTGTAGAACTTCATTCACCCCAAGTCAGCAGGGTCAGAAATGGAACCAAACAAGAAATACTCTCTTGGAACTCCACATTTCACTTGTCCTGCCCTTGGAAATTGGTACCCTTGTTAATCGGCCAGCCAAACGTACATGGTAAGTAATGCTAGGGCAGTATATGTCAAGCCCCAGGAAAACCACCATCACCGAAAGGGTTCTCAGAAGAGCAGCTTCATTTCAGTATTACCACAGCACAAACAGTACACAAAAAGCAAACACTCAAGGGGTTCAATGGTGAAACCTGACGGACCATAATTTGGTACTTGTAAAGACTCATCTGAAATATCTGATAAATTAGACCTCAGAGCTGAAGAGAAACATTACTGTCCATCCCAGTAATCCTCTAAAATCTACCCTGTGTTAAGATAGATGGACAGAAATCACCTCATTTGGACCAAAGTAGTAGATAAGTTCTACTCAGACACACACTTTAGTGAATTGAGGTTTAATCTTCTGTGTGCCACTTTTTAAAGAGACTATATACAATAAAATTATGTTTTTATTCAATAATATCTTCATATCCTTTATCAAAGATGCTAGTCTCATGATCTTATTTACTGACCACAATGAAGGAGCCATTTGATAACTTCAGCACTTGTTAAAAGTCTCTCTAGATCAGTTTTTTTTTCAAACCGTGGGCTGTGACCCATTAGTGGATGATAATATCAATTTAGTGGGTCCAACCAGCATTTTGAAACTAAAATACTAAAAAAGAACTGAATATACTAAACGTGTTTCATGAAACTTCTGTCTCCCCTTTATACACACACACATGCGTAGGTATATGTGAATGTAAACAAGTCTAAGCACATGAGAGAGGAAAAAAAGAGGGCAGTACAGAACAATGGCTAAGAACACAGACTCTGGTGCCTGACTTTGAACCCTAGATATGCTATTTAGTAACTGTACTGTAACCCTGGGCAAAACAGTAAATACAACTGTGTCTCAATTTCCTCATTAGGGACAGTAATAGTTCTTAACATCATACAGTTTGGGGATTAAATAAATTAATATAAGGATCCAGAGGAGGGCCTGGCAGATAACAAACACTACAGAAATGTTAGTGGAAAAAAAGTGTGTGTATGCGACTGCACGTCTATACACATACATAAATACACATACTGAAAAGCAATACAAAAATGTACCTATTTTGTCCTATGGGTAATAGCCAAAAAAGTTTGAAGCTACTGCTCTAGATGAATTTATATGCCTTTCCTTTTAAAAAAAAATATACAAATCATGTAGGCCAAAGAACTTTCCCTTTATACCTATCTCCTAGTAAACTCAGGGTTAAATTCAGGACTCAATTGCAGTGACTATGTCAGCCCAGATGTCTGTAACATCTATTTCACTTTCCTATTACCTTTGCTTTTGCTCTGTTTTCATCTGTTTTTGTTTTCTCTTTTTTGATTCCTTATTTTTTTTTTCTATCTTTGGAAACGCCCTTAAATCTCTTTTTTCGAAAGTTGGCAGATTTTAAACGTTGAAAGTAAAATGCACTTGATTTTACATATTTATCAAACAGAAGCACTGATTCCTAAATTCTTTTATAGAATAGATATCTTAATTACACACTAAATTCCAAATACTTAAAAAAAACCCACATAACTATAAAACTAAGTATTTCAACATAATTTTAAAATAAAAAGTGAGAGAGTGTCATGGACATATATACAATACCAAATGTAAAATAGATAGCTAGTGGGAAGCAGCCACAGAGCACAGGGAGATCAGCTCGGTGCTTTGTGTCCACCTAGAGGGGTGGGATAGGGAGGGTGGGAGGGAGATGCAAGAGGGAGGAGATATGGAGATATATGTATACATATAGCTGATTCACTTTGCTACACAGCAGCAACTAACACAACATTGTAAAGCAATTATACTCCAATAAAGATGTTAAAAAAAATTTTAATAAATAAATAAAGTAAAATAAAAACAGAATTTGAGCCATTTAATACAACCATTTTTAAAGTTAGCCCCTGTTGCCAAGATTTGTAACATCATAAAAACAAAATGTCTAAGATTAAGAAAGGTAGACTGATTAAAACAGACTATTCTTCTAACATACAAGGAAAAGCTGTGAACCCAAAACATGCTTGATTAAATACACAGATGCTAAAGGCAAACAAGAGACACAGTAAAAACACATGAAATCATAGGCGGTAATTTTTATGAAAGAGACTGAGGTAGGCCATTTGTTTTAGGTATAAACAGTTATATCCTCTCTAGAAGATATATAACACCGAGGATCTGGAAGAGACTTAATAAAAGTGCCAGGATTCTAGATGTAATCCAGTTTAAAATTTTAAACTAACCAGGGCCATTTGACTCATTTTCTTAATTACTTTGAATGGTCAAAAACCGTTGCACAGCTGAAATTAGGACCATGAAACCCGTGCCTTTTCTCACGGATGGTGTTAGCATCTAAAAAAAGGACTTAATATGTGAGAAGGTTGAAAATAAAAAATAGTTACAGGAATGATTATCTATGGATTCCATTTATGCATACTGTACTAGCTTGAATAATTAAAGACTAATTGTATAATATCTTCTAGATCAGCACTTTTTAATTTCAGAGAAAGCACTAAGACAGTACGTGCATTAGTCAAGCTAATAACTGCATGTGTGTATGTGGCCGCTGCCGACTCCTGACTATCTCCACATGGATGACCCACGTAATCCATATGGCATTTCTTATCCCTGGTCCCAGATGACTTGAAAACCAGAGATTCTGGTCCATCAGGAAAAAAGAAAAAGCCACAAAAGAAACCATGTCCCGCTGTGAGGTCTAGACTTGAATTGACTACCCATGGAATGTGATTACCAGAGGACCTTACTAAAAGGAAAATACAGGAAAACAAGGAAATATGGACGAAGAAGCACATTCATAATCATTCTGTTTATATCTCAACAAACAAGCTATTTGAGTACAAAAGGCTTGCCTCCTCACTCTTGCTCCAAAACTTCCCAGGGTTCAGGCTGAACCGAAACTGCAGCTTAGACCACATGCTGCTTAGGCTCTTCCTCTGTCCTTGCTACTCCCCTCACTCTCTCCTGAGAGCATTCCTGCAATAAATCAAGTGTGCCCAAATCCTTGTCCCAGGCTCTGCTTCTAGCAAATGTGACCTACAACAGTATCAGGAATAAGTCAAATTGTACTTATACTAGGGAGACAGTGTCAACCAACATGTTCAAATAGAATCATCTTTTGATTGTGGTATAAAACATCACAAACATTTGACCTCTAAGATTTCCTTAAACACTGAAGCAGAAGGTATAGTGGGTACACACAGATGCAAAATTATAAACCTTTTTGAATGATAATTTTGATAATTTAATGAATATAGGCTTTTAAAAGTACTATTTTAATAGGGATACTTTCCAAACACCTAAGCGAATTAAATGACAAACGATGACTAAGTCATAATACTGTTTAAAACAGTCTTTATATGCCTCAACCACAGTTTTTTTCCCTTTGATCATATGGCCAAAAAGTAGCTGTGTCTTTAAGTTGCCTAGTGCAATTCCTAGCACCATCTAGTGACAAATTACCCAGAAAAAGAAATGTGTCTTATTTAACAAATAAGATACGTTTCTGAAAAGTCTGCGGTAAAAAAATACATACGTATATATTCTAAAAGGCTGTCTTGTTGGGGATGATTTTCACAGTCTGGGACCAAGGAGCAAAGACCTATCAGAGTTAACATTTCAAGGATGCCACTTAGGCTGGGGTAAACAACCCCATAATAATCTCTCCTACTTGATAGTGTTTCCACAGAACAGCTTGCAGCATCTCCTGCTGATTACATGACCACCCCCCCGATCCCCAGCCAAAAATAAAAACAAAAAAATAAAAATCCACAGGATAAAGAAAAAGTAACCTTCTTACGAGGGCACCAGGGACTGAGGGAAACACAAATGGTTGCTGCTCAACAGACATTATGGGAGGCAAGGCCTTTTGAATCTCTCTACTCTGCCAGCACTCATTTGAAGATTTCATAAACCCAGAAATAAACATTAAATGAAGGCCATATTATTCAATTTTCAAGTTTGTACGTAATATATCGTTTTGTTAAATGCTCACCACTCTTTCCTCAGCACCCAAACAGTACTTGCCTCTTAATAAAACATGTGAATGAATGAATCCCAAGAGCAATGGGAATGAAGTGAAAGGTTTTAAATAGAGAAGTGACATGATCAAACTTATACTTAAGAAAGATCACTCTGGTTGTAGTATGGAGAACAGATTAGGAAGGAACAGCCTGAAACCCGGAAGATCTTTTGGTAGTTGCATGTCCCTATTTATTGCTGGACATATTTTAGGCTTTACAATAAAATATTTGTTAAGAAATGACTATCACTTATGTATCAAGCTAATCTGAGACATTGGTAATGCATTATACTAGCTCTTTTAGAAGGTGGCCTTCTTTCCCTTTCAGATATATAAATAGGTAAAATTTACAATATGTCAGGGAATCTAAATGTTTTATTACTCATTTTATGCATATTTTAGCATAAGACTGTTAACCTAACATACAAAAGGTTGTTCAGAACCTAAAATGTTTGAGTAGTTAAGAGAAGAAAACAAAGAAAGAAACACAGTCTTCATTTGACATATTATTTTGAATGTAATATACAAATCCACTTTTTAGAAATGCTAATAAAATTTCAACTAACATCACTTATGAAATATTTGTTAGATTTTTATTATTAGAAATATAACTTTAGTTGAAATTTCTCCCAGATATGCTAACAAAGTGACTACATGAAAGAACTAATAGGGCTTCCCTGGTGGCGCAGTGGTTGAGAGTCCGCCTGCCGATGCAGGGGACGCGGGTTCATGCCCCGGTCCAGGAAGATCTCACATGCCGCGGAGCGGCTGGGCCCGTGAGCCATGGCCGCTGAGCCTGCGCATCCGGGGCCTGTGCTCCGCAACGGGAGAGGCCACAACAGTGAGAGGCCTGCGTACCGCAAAAAAAAAAAAAAGAAAGAACTAATAATCTATCCTTAATAAGTCCTAAATAATTTTGTTTTTCTAATTTAGGGTGCAGCTTTAAAGTGGAGTTCCCTGTTGAATAAATAACCGCAAATGATGGTTATTTAGCAATTGGCAATTCATATCGATTATTTCATTGATATTATCACAACATTGTGAGATAGGTACTATTAACTTAGGCCAATAGGCACTTAGGCTCACAGAGTTCATGTGATTTACCCAAGGAACACCAGTAGGCAATGATAATGTCAAGATTCAAACCTGAGTCTTCTAAGTCATCCTTGATATCCAAGTACTTCTCAACTATGAATGCACCAAAATTAGAAGAGAAAAATCAACTCAGCTGCACCCTTTACAGTTACAGGACAAAATTTATCTTTTTTTGCCATAATGACAAAAAATCTCTGAAGTACAGATCTAGTATGATGAATAAAGAAAATTCAAAGAGAATACATGTTCCACTTCATTAAGCATCAGAATTACGAGTAATGCACACAATGGGTACATTTAAAGACTTTCTTCTCTACTTAGACAGATGTCTCAAAGAAAGCAAAATCGTTAAAAGGAAGGCAGCAGAAAAGGAGAGAAATTAGAAAGAATCATTACTCCCACAAGCAACAAAATTTCATCATGAAACAAAATAATTCTAAAAGATGAACCAAAGATACTTCCTGAATTTGGGAGTATCAACCTCAAGAACAACACTAGAGACAAAAGCATGAATTATATACTTGTTAGACTATTATTATACTTCATACTGTTATGGGCTATGGGGAGGGAGGAGGGAAATAGGGTTGGAAACATATATAAGGATGATCTTAAGAGTTCGCAATCTAGAGGAAAAATATAGCAGATGTGAAGGAAGATTCAGAGAACCACTCACTGCCATTTCTCTACCAAGGACTTTCAGTGCCACAATTCAGAGAATGAAGCAATTCAGAATGATTCGGATAGGTGGAAAAGAGAAGGAGAACTAAGGTAGGGGAACAAGATACGGCAGGGCCTCAGAGGATGGGAAAGTACACATTATTATAGGGGAGTAAAAGAAAATCAACCAGACTAGTAAGTAGGTGGAATATTGGGGTAACTGGAGAAAAAATACAGAGCTAAGCCTGAAAGTAAGGCAAGAATTTGGACTTAATAACTAGGAAGAAAGCACTATAAGTTCTGAAACAGGAGAATAGCATGATAATGTTGAATTTTAATGAGGCTGCATATTATTTATAACAGAATATGTATAAAATGCATAAAATGGAAGAGAGAACTTGCAGAAAGACCAATTTTGAAAACCTTAACAACAATCCATGTATAAGGTAATATGAGCCATGGCACTACGAACAGAAAAGGTAAATCCAAGGGTCATTTTGAAAGAAAAATTATAGGATTTTGTGAGAAACAAGAAAAAAAGTCAAAATAGAGAAGGATCAAAAATTATTTCCAAGTTTCTAGCTCAGGAAACTAATTAACAAGATTAGCATAGATCAAAAGAAACAAGATAGCTGAAAAGATATAAATCAATACTCTGAGTAAAAGAGAGATATTTTTCATGAATATTACATGTATTTAAGTATGAGATCAAAAAGTAAATCTTTCATTTTCCAATATTCTACAAAGTCTTCAAGATATTGGATGAATAGCATTTTTTCTGGTTCAAAATACATAAAACTTAAATCATCAGAAGAGTTCTCAGTTTCACTTCCAAAGAAAGCCTGACATGACACATAAAGACATCTGATGAGGCTTTTCTATTATCCTAAGTAGTTCTGGAAAAAATTAGCTTAAAAAGGTAATGAAACTGAAATTTTTGAATAAAAATTGAGATTTTATTATATTCATAATAAAAGTTTCCACCTACTCCATTTAGTCATCAAAACTGTGATTTTAAATACAGAAACACCTACAATGACACTTCTTAGTTATTCCATCTTCTCATAAGAGCAAGAAACTGTCAGCTGACGAAAAGGAAAAGCAATATCCATGGCTAACGAACCAGTTACAGGAAGAAGCATGAAATGAAAATGCAAGTAAAGCATTACTGGTAAACTCTTTTCTCACCTTTGCAGAATTATCTTAAAGATCTGCCTATGATAGAGCCACTCAAAAAGTTGAGGTAAATAATGAGACAAAGTGTTATATATGTTGAAAGAAAACACATACAAGGTTTGTCTTATAAATCTGATATTAAATTTAAAATGTTTTTTAATTAAAAGAATTTTTAACTGACCTGTAATTTTTCTTCCTCATACTCTGTGTGTTTTTGGAATCAAGGTTATACTAGCCTTGTACAATGAGTTGGAAGAAATAACTCCACTTTTTCTGTCCTCTGAAAGAATTTGTGGAAGATTAGAATTATCTATGCCTTGAATGTTTGGCAAAACTCATTTTTGAAACTGTACCAAGTGTTTTCCTAGCAGGAAGATTTTTACTTACTGACCAATTTCTTTAAGAATTATAGGACTGGGCTTCCCTGGTGGCACAATGGTTAAGAATCTGCCTGCCAGTGCAGGGGACACGGGTTTGAGCCCTAGTCCAGGAAGATCCCACATGCCGTGGAGCAACTAAGCCCGTGCGCCACAACTACTGAGCCTGCGCTCAAGACCCCAGGAGCCACAACTACTGAAGCCCGTGTGCCTAGAGTCCATGCTCCACAACAAGAGAAGCCACTGCAATGAGAAGCCCACACAGTGCAATGAAGGGTAACCCCCGCTCGCCACAACCAGAGGAAAAGGCAGCACACAGCAACGAAGACCCAACACAGCCAAAAAAAAATCATTAATTAAAAAAAGAATTACAGGACTATTCAGGTTTTCTATTCTTTTTTCAATCAATTTGGTCTCTTACACATTTCAAGATTCACGTGCATGTTAAAATTTGAGGAACACTACCTCAGACCACTAAATTCCTATCAACGCCCAAATTATGTGCTATTTTTGTCCAATATTTCAATTTTCTTTTTTTAACCCCACAAATTCGACATTTCAACTATGGTTTTACACAGTCAATATTGTTTAGATCTTCTTTATTCACCAACACTTTTTTCATCCTAGAATCTCTCCTGAGATCACTTTCCTTCTCCCTAAAATTATATCCTTTAGAAATTCTTTTAGTGAGGATGTACTGGTGGAAAACACACTAGCTTTTGTGTGTCTGAAAATGTCTATTTTGCCCTCACTTTTGGAAAACAGTTTTGCTGGGTTTGCAATTCTAAATTGACAGTTATTTTTTCTGGGCATTTTGTAGATATTCTTCCACTCTCCTACGGCATTCATGCTTGCTGTTGAAAAATCATTTGTTAATCTACTCATTATTCCTCTATAAATATGCCTTTTCTCTCTGGTTGCTTTTAGGGTATTTCTCTGTCTCTGATGTTCATCAGTTTCTCTGATGTATCTAGGTAATAATTTCTTTATACTTGTCTGCTTGGGATTTTCTGTTTCCTAGATCTGCAAATTTATATGCTTAATCAATCCTAGAAAATTCTCAGCTATTATCTCTTTGAATAGGACTTCTCCCCACTCTACTGGCTCTTTCTGGTATTCTGATTAGACAAATTTATATGCTGACAAGACCAGCCACATAATTGGCAGGCTCAGTGCAAAATGAAAATGTGGGGTGCCTTGTTCATGAATTATTTAGAATTTCAGAACAGTGAAAGCAGAGCATTAAACCAAACATGAGGCTCTTCTAGTGCAGGGATCTCTGCACCTGCACAAGTCATATGCCCATGAGTTCCTGACTTCAGAGCAGCGAGAACAGTGATAGCAAAAACTGAGAAGGCACAAGGAAGTATAAAGCAGAATATCAAGATCACCTAACATCTCACCACCCAGGGACAGCCACACTGTTATCATCTTGGTGCACAGATCAGAGATTTTTCTATATATTTACATGTAGACATTTATTCACACAATTTTTATACTATGGAAATGGTATATTGTACATTCTCTTCTATAGTCTTTTCTCAAATTTATTACATTATGGAGATCTTTTAAAAATGTTAGTAAATACAGATCATTTCAATCCTATTGTACAGATAACAGAACATATAGATGCGTGTTCATTTAACCAAATTCATGCCATTAGGTTTCCAAAGAGTCTTGAACTTTTCATTATTAAAAGTGATGAGCATGGACTATCAATAAAGTTGAGTGAGGATTGACTGAATCAATCAGTATAAAGCACTTCACAGAGTACTTGGCAAGTAGCAAGCTCTCCATAAATGTTAGTGGTTTTTTAAAAATATTGTGTCCTGTGTAAAAACTGAATTAATTTACATTCCCAACAGCAGGGTAAGAGAGATTGGTTTTTCTTGATCCTTACCAATTCCTTTAAATTTTGCCTTTTGTATTTCTTTACCAATTCCTTTAAATTTTGCCTTTTGTATTTCTTCTATGAATGCTTTGTTCACATTCTTAGTTCTCCTGTTGGATTCCTGATGCTTTTTAAAGATTAACTGATTTCTGTATTGGGGATATCAATCCTTTGTCATAAGGATATCAAGTACTTTTTTTTCCTTAAAAAAAAAAGAATTAAGACTTACCTCCAGTTCCTAGGACCTTTAGGAGCTCGAAATTTTCAATCCCCACCTTCTCTGCATGTCCTGTTAAATTAGCTAAAAAAGAAAGAGAAAAAAAAATAATTAAGGGGATCAGCAATAGGAGGGGGCCCACAGGGGCTTCCTGAGGTACCAGCAGTGTTTTATTTCTTGAGTTGGGTGGTTAAACCAGGATTCACTTTATAATTATTCGTTAAAATGTACAGCTATGTTCTGTGTAATTTTCTGTATGTTACATATTATGATAAAACATTTTTTATTTAAAATTTTTTTAAATTACTGATTTGTTTTTGTGGGGTTTTTTAAAAAAACTTTTTTTGGGGGGGCTGCACCGGGTCTTAGTTGCAGCACGTGGGATCTTCATTGCAGCATGTGGACTCCTAGTTGTGGTATGCAGACTTCTTAGTTGCGGCATGCGAACTCTTAGTTGCGGCATGCATGCAGGATCTCGTTCCCTGACCAGGGATGGAACCCGAGCCCCCTGCATTGGCAGCGCAGAGTCTTACCCACTGGGCCACCAGGGAAGTCCCACAATAAAACTTTTTTTAGAATTCAGTAACTATATAACATTTGTATCAAAGGTTAACATAAAAATAAAGTGCTCTACTTTATTAAAATAAAGACTCTCTAAAAGTCTAAAGTCTTTAAAAATAAAGACTCTCGGGGCTTCCCTGGTGGCACAGTGGTTGAGAGTCTGCCTGCCGATGCAGGGGACACGGGTTCATGCCCCGGTCCGGGAAGATCCCACATGCCGCGGAGCAGCTGAGGCCATAACAGTGAGAGGCCCGCGTACCGCAAATAAATAAATAAAGACTCTCTACTGACCAGATAATCTGAAAATGAACACAAATTCTAACATGTAGATAGATATGTAGTAGAGAGAAAATTGGACAGATTTAGAAGATGCATTCATTTATGCAAACAAATATTTACTGATTATAAATGCCATTCCCAGGCTCTAGGCTGGACTCCACTCCCATTTCTGTCACCAAGCACTTGAACATGATGTAGCCTGAACTGATTACCTGACCACCCTGCATCTCAGTTCCCTCATCTTTGAGGTGAAAGCACTGGTCTCAGTGAATTCTAAGATCTCTGCCAGCTCTAAAATTCTAGGACTATGTTTAAAAATATAAACTCTTCAAAGACATATTCTGTAGTAAATAAACAAAATTAGGATACCTTATAAATGAGCATCTTCCAGAGCATACTCCAATGAATTCTGATCCTATCCTATGAAATGTTAATAGGTGTTATGTTTGGGGGGAAGGTGGGGAAAGAGTGCTCTGGTTGAATAAATTTGGAAATAGCTTAAACAAGGTTTAACAAGTTTCTTTAACACTGAACCTCACAGATCCTGCACCATAAAAAATGCATGTGGATCTTCAAGATTGCGATACTTATATTTGACAAATTTATTGGACCATGAATTACTTTTTATGGTAATAACCTATTCATATTGTGTGAACCAGCATTCTGTGATAAGAAAGACATGATTAAGAAAGGCTTGGTCCAAATCCTAGTTCTACCACTTAAAAGCTCTGTGACCTTGAACAAATTACTTAATTTCTCTGTGTTTCATATCCCTGTAGTGTAAAATGGGGATAATAAAAATTCCTACCCTCAAAGCATATTGGTGTCTACAATTTACTTTGAAATGCATTTTTATTGGGTTGGCCGAGAGGTTTGTTCTTTTTTTTCCACAAGATGGCTCTAGTAGCACTTAGTTGTCTTTAACTTCATTCAAAACAGTTTTGTTAGATTGTATGTGACAGCTGTCATATCAGCATGCATTTAAAAAAAGACATTAAAATTGCTGAATTTTTGTGTAGCCATTTTAATATTGAAGATGGAAGAAAAAAGCAACATTTTCAGCATATTATGCTTTATTATTTCAAGAAAGGTAAAAACGCAATTGAAACACAAAAAAAAGCTTTGTGCAGTGTATGGAGAAGGTGCTGTGACTGGTCGAACGTGTCACAAGCGGTTTGTGAAGTTCCGTGCTGGAGATTTCTCGTTGGATGATGCTCCACGGTTGGGTAGACCAGTTGAAATTGGTAAGGATCAAATTGAGACATTGACTGAGAACAGTCAACATTATAGCATGTGGGAGATAGCCAACATACTCAAAATATCCAAACTGAGCGCTGAAAATCATTTGCACCAGCTTGGTTATATTCATCGCTTTGATGTTTGGGTTCCACGTAAGTTAAGTGAAAAAAATCTTCTTGACCGTATTTCCGCATGTGATTCTCTACTTAAATGTAATGAAAACGTTCCGTTTTTAAAACAATTGTGATGGGCAATGAAAAGTGGATACTGTATAATAATGCGGAACGGAAGAGATCGTGGGGCAAGCGAAATGAACCACGACAAACCACACCAAAGGCCGGTCTTCATCCAAAGAAGGTGATGTTGTGTATATGGTGGGATTGGAAGGGAGTCCTCTATTATGGGCTCCTTCTGGAAAACTAAACGATTAATTCCAACAAGTACTGCTCCCAATTAGACCAACTGAAAGGGGCACTCGACAAAAAGCGTCCAGAATTAGTCAACAGAAAATGCATAATCTTCCATCAGGATAATGCAAGACCACGTGTTTCTTTGATGACCAGGCAAAAACTGTTACAGCTTGGCTGGGAAGTTCTGATTCATCCACAGTATTCACCAGACACTGCACCTTCGGATTTCCATTTATTTTGGTCTTTACAAAATTCTCTTAATGGGAAAAATTTCAATTCCCTGGAAGACTGTAAAAAGCATCTGGAACAGTTCCCTGCTCAAAAAGATAAAAAGTTTTGGGAAGATGGAATTATGAAGTTGCCTGAAAAATGGCAGAAGGTAGTGGAACAAGAGGGTGAATATGTTGTTCAATAAAGTTCTTGGCGAAAATGAAAAATGTGTCTTTTATTTTTGCTTAAAAACTGAAGGCATTTTTTGGCCAACCAAATAAAAGGATGGATTGATGGACACATATAGATATGGACAGATATGTGATAAAGAAAATACAACAAAATGTTAACTGCAGAATCTGGATAGTGAGTGTAAGGATATTCAGCATACAACTCTCAAATTCTCTTTATTACATTTGAAAATGTTCATAATAAAATGGCACATAATAAAATAATACCTACCTCATTGGGTTGTGATGAGGATTGTATGAGCTTAATTCACACAGTGTTTGCTGTGTTCCAATAATATTATTAGTGTTTGTAAATAAATTAATGCTTTGGGACTACAATTTTATGAAAATTAGACCCAACTAAGAACTTCTAAAATTAAAAGTTTCAGGGCGATAAGTAATTTCAGTGTCTTTCTGATTTAACTAAACATAACTTTAAAAAATATTTTTAATTGTGGTTAAAAACACATAACACAAAATTTACCATATTAACCATTTTGAAGCATCAATACAGTAGTGTTAACTATAGGTACATTGCTTACAACAGATCTCTAGAATTTTTTCACCTTGCAAAACAAACTCCATTGAACCATTCCTCTTTTCCCTCTCTTCCAAGCTCCTGGGAACCACCATTCTACTTTCAGTTCCTAAGAGTTTGACTATTCATGCATAATTTCATAGTGGGAACAAATCAGTGTACATGGCCCTGCCTCAAGCTCACACTGGCTTCAATATAAATCTAAAACGAATACCAAAAACATAGGTAGTATCTTAAAGTAAACACACAACAGCATATCCTCCTGTAGTATGTCAAGCAAGCTATAGTAAAAGTGAAGCTCACAGGAAACCATCACTTTTGAAATAATGATTTGGCTCTAATTGAATGTTAAATTCTGTTATTTTACTGTGCAAGATTTTTGCAGTTTAAGACATTATTGAAGAGTCAAATGTTACAAATTATCAATCCTGTTTCTCGCTGTTAGGAGCCATCTTTTATTTACTGTGAGATGTGTATAGGCCCAGCTTTCCAAAAGCATTGTCCAAATACTATTTCTCCCATATCTATATTTGCAGCTGGACTAGGAAGACAAGGAACTATCTTTTGATACACAGACACTTCAGCCTTTCTACACTAACCACAGAATTATTCTCAGAGGAAATTAAAAGAGGCCACAGATTAATTACACTTGGTTCTACAAAGCATACCATCCTGGAAAGCCTGATCATTCACAAAGATTGTTCATATAATCTGTGACGGCCTGCTTTTGTTCATAATCTACTACCTCTATTATTTGGTTTCTGACATAAATTAACACTTTGTCTGCAAAGGGAGCTCAAGGCTTCCCCAACCTCCAATCCTGGGGAGAAGGAATTGACAGAGCTCAAGATGAACAGCACTGATGCCTTCGGTATTTGGGGAAGGAGTCGTCACAGTGGTAAATGTTTCCCCAGGAGGAGGAGGTTAGCTCTGCTTTCTTCAAGGTATGTACTCTTTGGAATCTCCTCTCTTGGCCTTAGCTGTGGACGAGTTTATTTACTCTTTGTATTGCTTTTCTATCAAAATTGTTACCAGGTGGCTGGTGAGTTAAGGTAGAGCTTGGGAGAGGGTCTTCCCTCCCTCATACCTTAAGCCCCAGGTCCTAGGAATTCTGGGTTTGAAAAGAGTTTAGCCCTAGGCTTATAAAAACACACTTTATCCACCTCGAGTTTCTCCGAGAATTTATCTTTCCTGGCCTTTCCTTGATTAAGAATGGTTAGATTCCAGTGAACAAGCTTAGAGAGTAGTATCTGCTTAGGGCAAAGGGCCCCTGTGGCCCAGTGCAGCTCACCAGGTCAATGATTCACTCTGGGGTAAGGGACCAAAGATCAAGCTTGACAAAATGTACTCCTTTGCTTTACTCTGTCTTATCTTAACCTCAGTTGGGGCCCAAGCAGATGCAATAGGGTTTTTTACCCAAAGTTCATAGCTTACATTAGGGTTCACTCTTGGTGTTGTACGTTCTATGGGTTTGGACAAATGAATCCACCATTGTAGTATTTATATCATTCAGAGTAGTCACTGCCCTAAAAATCCTCTGTGCAGGTTTTTGTGTGGACATGAGTCTTCAACTCCTTTGGGTAAATATGAAAGAGCACAACTGCTGAGTCATATTGTAAGAGTACATTTAGTTTTATAAGTAACTACCAAACCATCTTCCAAAGTGGCTATATCAACTCTGCGTTTACACCAACAGTAAATGAAAGTTCCAGTTGCTCTACATCCTCACTACCGTTTGGTTTCATCAGTGTTCTGAATTTTGGCCATTCTAATAGCTGTGCAATGGTATCCCACTGTTGCTTTAATTGGCATTTCCTTGGTAACATATGATGTGGAATATCTTTTCATATGCTCATTTGCCATCTGTGTATTTTTGTTGGTGAGGTGTCTGCCAAAGTTATTGGCCCAGTTTTTTCAATCAAGTTGTTTATTTTCTTATTGTTGAGTTTTAAGAGGTCTTTGTATATTCTGGACAAGTCACTTATCAGATAATGTCTTTTGTAAATGTTTTCTTCCAGTATGTGACTTGTCTTCTCAGTCTCTTGACATTGTCTTTTGCAGAGCAGAATTTTTGAATTTTAGTAATTTTGATAAAGTCCAGCTTATCAATTCTTTCTTTCATGGATCATGCCTTTGGTGGTGTACCTAAAAAGTCATCACCATACCCAAGGTCATCTAGGCTTTCTCTATGTTATCTTCTAGGACTTATAGTTTTATGTTTTATTTAGGTCTGTAATATACTTTGAGTTAATTTTTGTGAAGGATGTAAGGTCTGTGCCTAGATTCAATATTTTGCATGTAGATGTCCAGTTGTTCCAGCATCATTTGCTGAAAAGACTATCTTTGTTCCACTATATTCTTTGTCAAAAATCACTTGACTATATTTATATAGGTCTATTTCTGGGCTCTCCAGCCTGTTCCTGTCTATTCTGTCCTCAATAACACACTTTCTTAATTACTATAGCTTGATAGTAAGTCTTAAAGTAGTGGGTAGTGTCAGTCGCCTGACGGTTCTTCTCCTTTAATATTGTGTTGGCTATTCTGGGTCTTCTGCCTAACCATGTAAACTTTAGAATCAGTTTATTGATCCTCACAAAATAATGTACTTGGATTTGATTGGGACTGCATTGAATCTGTAGATCAAATCTGTAGACCGAGTTGGGAAGAACTGACATCTCAACAATATGGAGTCTTTCTATCCATGAACATGGAATATCTCTCCGTTTATTTAGTTCTTCTTTAGTATCCTTCAACAGAGTTTTGTAGTTTCCTCATATAGATCTTGTACATATTTTGTTAGATTTATACCTAAGTATTTCATTTCGAGGGGGTGTGCAAATTTAAATGGCACTGTGTTTTTAATTTCAAATTCCACTTGTTCATTGCTGGTAGGTAGGGAAGTGATTGACTTTTGGTTATCAATCTTGTGTCTTAAAACTGTAATAAAGCTGTAATCTCTTATTAGTTTCAGGAGGGGCTTTTGTTGTTGTTGATTCTTTCAAATTTTCTACATTCTCAATGTGCTTTTAATTTGCATTTTCTTGATGACATGTTGAACATCTTTTCATGGGTCTATTAGTCATTTGTATTTTTGTGTGTGTGGGAATTGTCTGCTCAAATCTTTTGTCCATGTTTTTATAGTGTTGTTTGTGTCTTAACTGCTGAGTTTTAAGAGTTCTTCACATATTTTAAATAAAAGTATTCTGGCAGACACATGTTTTGCAAATGTATTCTCCATTCTATAGCTTGGCTTTTTATTTTCTTAATTTTGTCTTTTTAAAAGCAAATTTTAAAAATTTTGATGAAGTCCATTAATTTATTTTTACAGTCTATGCCTTTTGGATTCTAAGAAATCATTGGCTACCCAATGTCACAAAGATATTTGCAAAAATGTTCTTCTAGAAATTTAGTAGTTTTAGTTCTTACATTTAAGTCTATGATCCAATTTGAGTTAACTTTCTTGTATAATGTGAGGTAAGGATCAAGGTTCTTTTTTTTCTCATACAGGTATCTAGTTGTTCAAATACCATTTAACAAAAAAAAAAAAAAAAGAAAGAAAAGAAACCCTCTATTTTTTTTACCATTGATTTATGCTGGCTCATTTGTCAAAAATCAATTGACCATATAAGTATGGGTTTATTTCAGAACTCTCTTTTCTGTACCAATGGTCTATGTGTAGCCTCATGCCAGCAGCTCACTGCCTTGGTTATCATAAGTCTTGAAATCAGGTAATATAAATCCTCCCATCTTGATCTTCTTTTTCAAGATTGTCTTGTGTTTTGTTATAAATTTTAGAATTAGGTTTTCAATTTCTATGCAAGAAACCCTGCTAGGATTTTGTCTAGAGTGTTTAATTATAAACATTTATTTTCATCTAAACTACTAGATTAATAGTTTAACCTATTAACAATCTAATATAATTATTGGTATGGCTGGATTTGGGTCTACCATTTCTGTTGTTTGGTCCCATGTTCCTACTTTCCTGACTTGTGAAAAAAATACTTGAATGTTTTTAAGAATTTAATTTCAATTTTCTCACTCATAATTTAGCTCTACTTCTGCATTATTTGTGTAGTTGTTGATCTAAGGAGTACAATATACATCTCTATTCACAGTCCTCTTACAGTTAAAAAAGTATCATTTCACATAAAATATAGAAACCTTGCAATCATCCTTCCCGGTACAGCCATCATACATTATATGGGATTTATAACATCTTCTACATATGTTATAAACTTCACAGACAATGTTATGAGTTTTGCTTATATGATACATTTTATAAAGAAATAAAGAAGAAAGAGACAGACTTTTGCACTTCTCCAGATACTTATCATTTCTGATGGTCTTTCTTTTCCAAGGATCCAAAACTCTATCTGGTATCACTTTTCTTCAACCTTGAAGAATATCCTTTGACATTTATTTCTGTATTACGAGTGATGAATTTTCTGAGTTTTATCTTAAAGAGTCATTCTTTTACCTTTATCTAAATTTTTTATTGAGATATAATTAACATACCATAAATTCATCCTTTTAAAGTATATAATTCAATGTTTTTTAGTATGTTCACAAGGTTGTGTCATTGTCACCACTATCTAATTCCAGAATCATCTTCACTGTTGAAGGATATTTTCCTTTGATATAGAATCAAAGGAAAATATCCAGGCTTTTTTTTCTCCTTTCAGCACTTTAAACATGTCCTTCCACCCTCCTGGTTTATGACATAAGGTCAGTCATTACGTGGATTATTGCTCTTCTGTCTGAAATGTGTTATTTTTCTCTTACTGCTTTCAACATTGCTCTTTATCTTTGGCTTTCAACGGTTTTGCCATGATGTGTCTTTTTTTTTTCTTTTCTTTTTAAAATTTTTATTGGAGTATAGTTGATTTACAATGTTGTGTTACTTTTTGCTGTACCTCAAAGTGAATCAGTTCCACATATACACTTATCCACTCTCTTTTAGATTCCTTTCCCATATAGGTCATTACCATGTATTGAGTAGAGTTCCCTGTGCTATACAGTAGGTCCTTATTAGTTATCTATTTTATGTATAGTAGTGTGTATATGTCAATCCCAATCTTCCATTTTTATCCCTCCCCCCTTCCCCCCTGATAACCATAAGATTGTTTTCTACATCTGTAACTCTATCTGTGTTTTGTAAATAAGTTCATTTGTACCGTTTTTTAAGGTTCCACATATAAGTGATATCATATGATATTTGTCCCTCTGTCTGACTTACTTCACTCAGTATGACTATCTAGAGGTCCATGTTACTGCAAATGGCATTTATTTCATTCTTTTTTATGGTGGAGTAATACTTCATTGTATATATGTACCACTTCTTCTTTATCCATTCCTCTGTCAATGGACATTTAGGTTGCTTCCAGCTATGATGTGTCTTGATGTGGACTTCTTTGGGTTCATTCATCCTGGCATTCACTGAGTATCTTATATCTGTAAATTTCTGTTTTTCATCAAATTTGGGGAATTTTTGCCTTAATTTTTAAATATTTGTTCTATCCCATTCTCTCTCCTCACCTTCTTAGATTCCAATTGCATGTATGTTGGATTGATACTACTGAAGAGGTCCCTGATACCCTATTCATTTTTTTCTAATATGCTTTCTCTCTGTTCTTCACATTAGTTGATTTCTATTGTTCCATCTTCAAGTTCACTTACTTTTCCTTCTGGCATCTCTATTCAATTGTTAAATCCGTCCAGTGGATTTTTAAATTTCAAATATAGTATTTTTCATTTCTAGAACTTCCATGTGGTTCTTTTTCACTGTTTCTATTTATCTGATAAGATTTCTTATTTTTTCACTCACTGAAAGTATGTCGTTTTATTTCATTGAGGATACTGTAAGAGCTGCTTTAAAATTCTTGTCTGCTATTGCCAATATCTCATTCATCTCAGGCTGGGATTCAGTTGTTTTTATTTCCTCCTGGGATATATTACATTTTCTTGATTCTTCATACTTAGGGTAATTTTGGATTGTACCCTTAACATTAACCCTTAAATGTTAATTGTGAAAATTCTAGATTGTTATTCTTTCTCCAACAAGAGTTGTTTCTTTTGTTTTAGCAGGCAAATATCTTGGATTGGCCTGGCTTGACTTGAATTACAAATCTGTTTCTTAGAAGGCAGCTCTAGGCCAGTTCAGATTTCTTTTGTATTTAGCTGAGTTCTGAGTCTGTTGTACTCATGCATGGTTAGAAGTCACTCAGAGGTGTATGTACAAATTTTGTACACAAAATTTGAGGACTCTCCCTCTTCTAAGGCTCTTCTCCTTCTGGAATTCCTTCACTATCTTCAGTAGCCAAGTTTCTATGACTTTAGTTTTCCAGCTTCTCTGACCAGAGAGACTATTGTTTTTTTACCAGAGTCCAAAGAATACGGCCTGTACTTACCCAGAAACTAAAATTAGTGAAAAGGCAATGATTCCTTCCTCCCCTCCTACAACTGTGTACTCCCCATAAGAGTCTATCTGCTTCTGTTCACTCTCAAGTGCCTTAAACATTGCTTTTTCTATTAAGTTCAGTTTTTATAGTTGTTTTCTGCAAAGTAATTCTCTAGTAGGGGGTCTTATTCTGACATTACAAGAAGCAAAAGTCTTCCTACAGTCAACATTATAATAGTAATATCTGCTTTTCACTTCAGCTACTGCCCTAGGAAGTTAACTTCAAAGAGCAAATAAAATTTTAAAGGTGACATGACATAGGCCCATCTCAAGGATCTTGAACTTAATAGCCATATGATTCTTTCTTTTACATAATATCTGTTAGACAAAGTTAAGTGATCACACATATTGAAGCAAATCTTTAGGAAGCTCTATCATATTTAGGCATGGGGGAATATTTGTTAATTAAAAGTTTTTTTTGTTTTTTTTTTTTTTTGTGCGGTACACAGGCCTTTCACTGTTGTGGCGTCTCCCGTTGCGGAGCACAGGCTCCGGACGTGCAGGCCCAGCGGCCATGGCTCACAGGCCTAGCCGCTCCGCGGCACGTGGGATCTTCCTGGACCGGGGCACAAACCCATGTCCCCTGCATCCGCAGGCGGACTCTCAACCACTGCACCACCAGGGAAGCCCTAAAAGAGTTTTTTCATTGTGTTAATGAAAAGACACATAAAAGCACATGGTAAATACGATGTTATACAGAATCCAAGCAATGACAAACATATATTCAAGCATGTGAGTCTAGGAGTCGAAATGGTTCTCATTTCTCTATTATTATCTTTCATTGTAATTAATTCTAATTGTAATTAGAAGTCTTTGAACATGAAAGTCTAAAAATAAACTACATTTCTCTTAATTAAATTGTTAACCTAAGAGCAAGAGCTCAAACTTCCCAGCAACACTACTAACATTTATTAGAACAAGACTTAAAATATTTACACACTTTTTCATCCTAGAAGTGCAATAAACATCAGCCATTTCTGAGTCATTCACATGCCTTGGTAAAGTCCAAAATGATACGCTGATTAGATGGTTTGGAGCTACCTGGATGCCTGGGACCAGACTGTACCAGAAATAGGCCTGGGGTTTCCCTGGTGGCACAGTGGTTAAGAATCCGCCTGTCAATGCAGGGGACACGGGTTCGAGCCCTGGTTCGGGAAGATCCCACATGCCGCGGAGCAGCTAAGCCCATGCGCCACAACTACTGAGCCCACGCACCACAGCTACTGAAGCCTGCATGCCTAAAGCCCATGCTCTGCAACACAAGAAGCCACCGCAATGAGAAGCCCACGCACTGCAACAAACAGTAGCCCCCACTCGCCGCAACTAGAGAAAGCCCGCGCGCAGGAACGAAGACCCAATGCAGCCAAAAATAAATAAATAAATTTTTAATTAATAAAAAAGAAAAGAAAAAGAAATAGGCCTGTACTCATGTCCATTGCCTTTCCTCATACAGAAAGAGAAAAACAAATATTTTATATTAACATATATATGTGGAATCTAGAAAAATGGTAGAGATGAACCTGTTTGCAAGGCAGAAAGAGACACAGATGTAGAGAACGAACGTATGGACACCAAGGGGGGAAAGGCGGGGTGAGATGAATTGCGAGATTGGGACTGACATATATACACTGATATGTATAAAATAGATAACTAATGAGAACCTGCTGTACAGCACAGGGAACTCTACTTAGTGCTCTGTGGTGACCTAAATGGGAAGGAATCCAAAAAAGAGGGGATATATGTATATGTATGGCTGATTCACTTCGCTGTACAGTAGAAACTAACACAACACTGTAAAACAACTACACCCAAATTAAAAATATATATATTAGGAACTATCCCATTGAAAATCCTTCCCTTCTGGATTAGTGTTATTATCTTATAATGTATACTCCCTAGTTAGGAAATCACTTTTAAGACTGAATTTAACTAAGCCCTTTATAAGAAGTCAATGGATTTCAAAAAATATGTTTGCCAAAACTCTAATAAATTTCAATATTTAAATGACTCCCTTTAGAAAACAGTTGATTAACAGTTCTTAAAGGAAAAATCTTATATTATACAACAAATATAAAATACTTGGTTCTTTATACTATAACTGGATTCCTTCAGCTCCTCCTATAATATTAATATGGTTATGTGCACTGTGGGAAACTATGACTGACATAACTCTTAAAATAATAAATTTAGACAAAAAAGATAATTGTCTTTTCTCCCAAATTTAAATAGCTTTTCTGTTTGTTTTTTATCATAAAATAATCCAGGTTCACAGTTTAAGAAGACAGACAATATAAACAGGCCTAAAGTAGACCCTGAAAATCTCCCATAGTCCCACCACTGAAAGATAACTATTGTTAATCCTCAGCACATTTTTCTAATGCCTTAGCCATAAACATATGATTGCTAGATGGCTTCTTATCCCAACTTTCTAGGCAATTCTATTACCAAACATAATTTGTAACACACATTATCTATAATTTTTTTTTTAGGTTGTGAGATATTTAACTTGGAACTTCCCACTCTTATGGAGGAAAACAATCAGTAACAACACATTTTTTATTCTGTTGCCATAGTTTCTGCTAAGCTGTACAAATGTAATTGCACAGAGCATGTGCTGAAATCATTTCATTAGATCCAATGATTCACTTATGTTAAAGCTAAGAAAAGGCTTAATTTAAAAGCTCTTAAGTAGAAATAAAGAGAATAATGTTTCTGAAGTCATTTCAAGTAGGTTTCTTGGTATATGACTAAGGCACTCATATACCAGATTTTATTCAATGAATTAACTACTTATTAAATTTGCAATAAGCTGTGAAAATGTAATTTAATAGAAAAAATTATGGAGTCTGTGGACATTAAGGGGAATATCATTACCATGTGAAGTTATCAGACAACCTCATTGAGAATACTGGTTCTCATTCAGTCATTTAAGAAACATTTACCAGTGCCTACTAACACCTGAACTAAGGGTTAGGTCTTTTGCTAACAAGCACAGGATTGAAACTGGCAAAGATGACAGAATGGCTGGGAAATTCTGGACCAGAAGAAGAGGTGGAGCAAAAGCAAAGTAGGAATAAGTATTTTGCTAGCAGAGAATAAGTGGACTGTTCTCTTTAGCTATAAGAAAAATGTGGGGAAAACAGTAAAAATATTACATAAAATAGGTACATGAAATGAGATGATTCCAAACCTGGACTGCCAGACTAATTAGCTTTAATTGAATCCATAAGCAATAATGGCTCTTGACAAGATGAAGGTAAGGTTTTAGGAAAATTACCCTGGCAGTAGTGTGCCATGCAGATGGAAGCAAGGAAAGACTAATACTAAAAGCTGGTGAGGTTACTGCAATAAACTAGGTGTGCGCTAATGAGGATCTGGTCCAAGTAGAAACTAGAAGGAAGAGAAAATAATGAACTTAAGAATCATTGAAATACTCAGTTCAAGAAACATTCACTGAACACCTGACTTGGATGCTGAGACTGCAAAAGCAAACAGGACAGGGTCCCCACTTTCAAAGATAAACTAACTGAACTTTTGTTCCATTTTCCCCCATTGACCCCATATCTAAAGTACAAGAAGCGAAAGTCTGGGCTTCCCTGGTGGCGCAGTGGTTGAGACTCTGCCTGCTGATGCAGGGGACATGGGTTCGTGCCCCGGAGCGGCTGGGCCCGTGAGCCATGGCTGCTGAGCCTGTGCGTCCGGAGCCTGTGCTCTGCAACGGGAGAGGCCCGTGTACCGCAAAAAAAAAAAAAAAAGAAATGAAAGTCTGGTGAATGGTAGTGTTACTAACAGAATTTTGTTGAAAGGGGAAGTTAAAAGGGAAAGTTGAAAGGGGAAGTTTTGGGGTTTCAACACTGATTTTGAAGCGATGGCATGACATCCCCAAAGGGCTGTAGTGTGGGAAATTCTAGAGAAGGAACTAAAGTTCTGCAGAGATAGCAGGCTGATGGGGATCAGGACATGCTACCCTAAAAGACAGTACCTTGGCATACTGAATATCTTAAGCTGAAGTAACTTGAGAAACAGCATGTGCAAGAAGGACTTTCTGACCTTCCCCTGAAGGATGTCACAAACCCCTCATGTGCAAGGGGCCCTCCCTATATTCAGAGGAATGCTCTATTTTTGAAGACAGGGGACACAGAGAGGAATCTGAAGAAACAGGACTTGCTAAGTTTCCCCCACTTTACTACCCATACCCTTTTCCCATGACACTCCATTCTTCATCAAACTTAAAGTTAAAAAGCTCGGGTTTAACCATTACTCCAGGTCTTTATTTCCTTATGAAGCCTCCCATGTAACATAAAACTAACATGAAATAAATTTACATACTTTTCTCTCATTAATCTGTCTTTTGTCATAGGGATCCAGGTTGAGAATGTAGAAGGGTAGAGAAAAAAGTATTTTTTTCCTCCCCTACAAAGCACAAGGTTATTAGAAGGGGGCAATGGCTAAAGCTTTCAGAAGAAAACCCTTCAGGAGACCACAAAAAGAAGGCAAGTCTTGATGATGACCAGCAGTTAGGATGCAAGAAGAAAAAGAGCCAGAGAAATGGTCAGAAAACTAACAATGTATAGAATCCAAGGAAAGACAGAATGTCAATAAAAAATTGATCATCAATGAAGTCACTCTGCATACAATGATAAATATATATATTTGGTCTCCGTCCTAAAAGCTTAGGAATCTCCACAGTGGTAAGAGTCTCTTGTAAGCTAATGAGATGACTGGTGGCTGGGGGCTGCTAGACAGCTTCAGGATGGGGGCTGGTTGCTACAAACCAAGGACTCTCAGCCCCACCCTCTTGCCCTCCTTCCTCCCACCTCTGGGGAGAGAACAGGGGTTGGAGATGGAGTTGATCACCAATGGTCATTATTCAATCTATCATGCCTCGTAAAGAAACCTCCATAAAAACCCCTGAACAACAGGACTTGGGGTTCAGAGAGGTTCTGGGCTGGTGGTGCTTCCTAAGAGGCGAAGAAAGTTCCACAGTTCCCACCACCTCCCTCACTCCAAATACCCCGCCCTACGAATCCCTTCCATTTGGCTGTTCCTGAATTGTAGTTGTATGAATACACAAAACCTGAGCCTCAAATCTACACAGTGAGGTCAGGGTGCAAAGGTGGGGATGGAGAAACAAAATAATATCCTTAAAAGCAATGGGTACAGATGATTTTGTTCAAGAAATGGGCATATAAAGGGAAGGAATAGAGGAAATGGGAAAGAATCATATGAAACTTTTTTCCAACTTAGAAGGCAGATGAGTGAGATGAACAAAGGGAATAAGGGAGGGCTTCCCTGGTGGCGCAGTGGTTGGGAGTCCGCCTGCCGATGCAGGGGACGCGGGTTTGTGCCCCGGTCCGGGAGGATCCCACGTGCTGCGGAGCGGCCGGGCCCGTGAGCCATGGCCGCTGAGCCCACGCGGCCGTAGCCTGTGCTCCGCAGCGGGAGAGGCCACAGCAGTGAGAGGCCCGCGTACCGCAAAAAAAAAAAAAAAAAAAAGGTTATAAGGGAAAGGCTGGAAAGAGTGGAGGTCGGAGGGATGGTTTCTAAGGGAGCAGATCCTTCAGAAAGTGATAAATAATAGGATCTTGGACAAAAGGATTAAAGGACAGAGAGAAGGATAAGGGTATGTCAAGGTGTTAAGGTTGAAAAAACAGATTATATATAGCCTTTCTAATGGACACAAATAGTCTCTGAAGGGACTGCCAGAGAAGCAGTGCATTGAAACAAGAGTAAAATGCCTCAGAAATCAGCCTGGCTAAAATATACAACAGAGGCTGAAGTGAGGTCTAAGAAAAATCAGGGTAGAAGGATTTGAAATATCCTAATCAAAAGAACTAAAATATTTAAAGAATGCACAACCAAAGACAGACTGGACAAAATGAAAACCAAAAAACAGAATGTCAAATTGGGCAGTGTGTTTCTAGCACTTTCCTGGGAATAACCTAATCAACAGCTTCAAACACCAGGTTCCCTAGGTAGGAACACCCCTATCCCGGAGACAGCCGTATCGTGCTCCTGAGCCTTTCTGTCTTTAGCTATTAGAATACACAGCCAACTTCCTTTTTTTTCTAACTCCTTGCTTACCAAGCAACCCAATTTTCACTTGATACCCTTACCCAAAAAGAAAAATGCACTAATCAAGCAAACACAGATGTTTCATGTACTTGTTGATTTGCATTGCCCATTGTAAGTTGGTAAAGTGTCATCGGGGTTTACATCAGTCTTTTGTGATTATAAGTAGAACTATATGCATGAAGTCAGAGCATGAAGAGAAAACACAAATAGCATAATGATCCAACATTGAATCCTATTTGCCACCAACAAGGAACACTTAATTAACAGCAATACATACAAGACACAGCAGTGGTGTACCGTGACCCTGTCAATGGTTTTCTGACTATTTTTCCTTTCAGAAGAAAAGAACAATTATAAAAAGCAACATTGTGAGATTTAGTTGTGAATGCAATAGGAAGTAGAGAATCTTATAGCCTGCTGCAGCTGAAAATGAAATAATGAAGCCATAATTTATTATAAATCTATGATCTACAGAATACTATCAACTGCTAAAACTTAAACAATGTCTACACAAAACCTTGCCAATTTTCAGGTACTTAACTGATTCTTTTCCCCCTTTGAGACATTAACTCATCAATTTAAAAAAAAAAAGAGAGAGAGAAACAAGGCCTAATGAGTTAATGAAAAAGTTCCTGTTTTTGGTAAAGTAAGGAGTTTTAGTCCCAGCCCAAATTCCCCATTCCTCAATGATTAGTTTCACCTTCCCCTTTCCAGCACCTTCAATAGTAAAGAAATCAACATTAACCTCTAATTTCCAAGTGCCAGTGTGAAAAAGATCACATCACGACATTGTAGACATTTTCCTCTTTTTAAAACTTTTCTTTTATTATGACCTGTAACAGAGAAAGTCTCAGGGATGGGGTCAACCATAACCCCACCATCCTAATACTAGCTACCCTCATTTTGTGTTCATTTCTAGTCTTTTCCTGATGTGGATGTATCCTAGTTATCAGCTGGGTCTTGCCAGCTCCTTAGAATCCAGACTGATGGACTCAAATCCTGCAGAGACAAGGCCTGTGCAAGTCGAAAGCCTCTCCTCTCCCAAGATTTCCATCAAGTCCTAAGTAGTAATCCTCAGCTCCCTCTGAGGCAGTCAGGATCATCTCTGTTCTGTGCTGCACCCACCCAAACAAGACTTGGGTCCTTCTTTGTGTTCTACAAAAGACAAAGGCAAAACCCAAACACATGCAAAAAGCATTCCTTAGCACAAGAGACTTGAGTGAAGATTTCTGGAGTAAGGCAGAGGGGCAGCAAGCATGGCAACACTATAAAGGAAACTGCAAGTGGGAACATCTTTAATCTTTCTCCATCCTCCATCCTCAGGCGAGGTCTTTATCTCATCTATTACCTGGCCTCACACCCTTTTTCTGACTTTTTTCCTCTTTTCTCTCTCCTTCCTCATTAGGAACAAAACCAACAAATCTGTCCCCTTGTTTCCTGCCAAGCAACTTCCTCCACTTTGTTTTGTTGGTGGTGGTGTTTTTTTATTTATTTATTTATTTATTTATTTATTTATTTTTGGCTGCATTGGGTCTTTGTTGCTGCACGTGGGCTTTCTCTAGTTGCGGTGAGCAGGGGCTGCTCTTTGTTGCGGTGCGCGGGCTTCTAATTGCAGTGGCTTCTCTTGTTGCAGAGTATGGGCTCTAGGTGCACGGGCTTCAGTACCTGCGGCACGCGGGCTCAGCAGTTGCGGCGCATAGGCTTAGTTGCTCCACGGCATGTGGGATCTTCCCGGACCAGGGCTTGAACCCGTGTCCCCTGCATTGGCAGGCAGATTCTTAACCACTGCGCCACCAGGGAAGTCCAGCTTCCTCCACTTTGGGCCTCTCAGTCCCAGCCAACATTCAGACTCACACCCCTAACACAGCCTGACAACAACGCGATGCCTCCACGGCAGTTACCTCCATACAGGAATTCTGGTGCCCACTGCAGTGATAATACATTTTTCTTCTCTTTACTTATTTTGTAGGTTTTATGTAGTCACCATGCCCTACGTATATTGATACATGTATAGTCCACTAACTGAAGAAACATTCTGAATGCGTACTTGTAGACAATACTGTGCAAAAGCCCTGGCAAGCAGACATACTCTCTGATGTCAAGCAGCACAGGGTCCAGAGGAGGCACTCAGGCCGGTGAAGCAGCCCAGGGCGCCAGCACTAGCAGAGCGGTAAGAGGTAGGAAGGGTGTCCGAGGAGCAGGCGAGAGCATCTCCCCTCAACTGAAGGTTTGGGGAAGTCGGACACTGATGGACACAGAGAACATGGCATATCTGGGAATCTGCAAAGAGAACAGATGGGCAAATGCAGGCAAAGGAAGGAGAAAGAAGGCCCATTAAGACACAAGGGGGCTTCCCTGGTGGCACAGTGGTTGAGAGTCCACCTGCCGATGCAGGGGACACGGGTTCGTGCCCCGGTCCAGGAGGATCCCACGTGCCGTGGAGCAACTGAGCCCCATGCGCCACAACTACTACTGAGCCTGTGCTCTGGAGCCCATGAGCCACAACTACTGAGCCCTCGTGCCACAACTGCTGAGGCCCACGCACCTGGAGCCCGTGCTCTGCAAGGGGAGAGGCCACCGCAATGAGAGGCACACGCACCGCAACGAAGAGTAGCCCCTGCTCACCGCAACTGGAGAAAGCCCATGCGCAGCAGCTAAGACCCAACACAGCCAAAAATAAATAAATAAAATAAATGAATAAAAAAGATCAATTTTCAAAATGGTGCACATGAACCATATTCTTTTGTCAAAACCCAGAAATGGGGCTTCCCTGGTGGCGCAGTGGTTGAGAGTCCGCCTGCCGATGCAGGGGACGCGGGTTCGTGCCCCGGTCCGGGAAGATCCCACATGCCGCGGAGCGGCTGGGCCCGTGAGCCATGGCCGCTGAGCCTGCGCATCCGAAGAGCAAATTTTATTGTATGTAAATTATACCTCAATTTAAAAAAAAATAGGGCCATAAAGTTAAGAATCATGAGAATATGTTTAAACATGAATATTATAGAGAAGAAACTTTCAGATTCAACAAGGATTTTCTTAATGCTTTTTTGGTTATTGTTTTGCACAAATGTATTTACTTTTCGGAGTTAATGCTTACTTTTTAGAAAAGTCCCATATTTCTAAACAGCAATATAAAGCTTCTAAGGCATTTTTCAAAATGCACGCATTTTTGATACATCTTATACTACATCATCTAAGCACCTTGTTCTTAAATTTTATAGAAATAGGCTATTTGTTTATGAATGCATTATTCTTAAGGGTTAGAAGTTTTTCTGTCCTTGCTGGAAGAGCATGTGATTTAACCGCACATCACTACTTAACATGCAGCTCTGTGAGTGTGTGTATGTATAAGTTTGGTTAACATAAATTTTATGAATTAAAAAGTAAGTATGTGAAATGTCTGTGGAGCTTCCAATTGAAGATGGCCAATGGACAATAAAAATTTTCCTGTAGTCAGATTATTAAAAAAATTCACAATCATTTTACAAGATACAGCTTTAAAAGAACAGTCAATTCAATACTTCATTTCCTGGCCACATCATGTGACTGAACTTAACACGCACAAAAAGGTGAACTAACAGATAATTTAGAGAACAATACAGCACATCAAAATGACTGCACAGAAATTTTTAGAAGACTTGTTTTCAAAAGCTAGTTCCCTTAGTGTTAGTTTATAAATCATTGACTGTCTGACAGTTTAAAGACAATCATGCTTCGAAGCTAAATCTAGATTAGACAAATAGAACCTCGTTATTTACACTCAGCAGGCTTTCCTTATTCTTAAGTTTCACTCTACCTTCATTTACCATAGGAGACATGCTTCAGTATTCTGGCAAGCAAAAAACTAGATATCTTAAAAATGACAAAAACTTACACCATGACAGCAAGGCAAACATTCCAGCTTCCAAAGTGCTACCAAAATTATTTTGGTATTTGTTGATATATTTTAAATTATATCTTCCATGTAAGATATAACATAGCTTTTAATCGTCACAAGTAATATTCCCAAGGATCAGATTTCAATGTGATGTAAGAAAATACAGCAGCACTTTGTTCCTCCTAAGTCATAACCTCACTTTTCCACTGCAATTCTATTGTCACCTCTACGATTAATTCTGTGAGAAAGTACTTTATCAACACCCTTTCCTTTTTCTATTCTCCAGGCTACATGCTGCTAATAGTGCCAATTTGGTTTCTATTAGCACTTAAATGTAGCAGCCTTGAATCAAATATCGGTTTGCAATAATCTGTGCTTACAGCTATAAACTTTCACAGGGCTGCTGCAGAACTCGTTTTTCAAGAATAATCCCACTTTTAAACAATGTTAATTTTCATTCATGATGAACTACCTAATTTAATGCCACGCACACTGGAAACCAAAGAAACTTAGTTCATCCTGTCTTGGCCCATCCTTCCTCTATTTCAGTTTCAACTGTTGTTTTCTTCAACACAGCCATGCTCCAACCTCAATTCTGTGATTTAGAAGAAAGAGGTCCAGGAGTGCTCTGGAGGGACTTACAGGCACTAGAACTCTATAGCAACATGCTCCCCTGTGACCCTTCCTTTTCTTATTTCAAAGATGAAGTGTGTAACCCATTCCCCTGAAGCCAAGTTGAGCGATCATGACAAGGGTACGAGCAAAATTATGCTGCCACGTAAAAAGGTACAGATCATTTGTGCCTCTTAAACATAATTGTTTTTATAACGCTTCCTGAACATTTAAATTTTTTATTTTATTTTAAAATGAGTTCAAAATCCAAAGGTTCAAAAATAAACAACGTTCATATTCATAAACACTAATTTTTAACCTTCTGCCACATTTGTTTCCTGTCTTATCCATACACTCATACACACACACGTTACTTATTTTTTTCTGATTTAATTCAGAGTAGTTCGCACACATCATGCGTCCTTACACCTTAGTATTTCAGTGTGCTTTTCCTAGAAATTCTCTTAAGTAACCTCAGTATAGGTATCAAATTCAGAAAGTTCAATATTGATAAAATACTTTAATCTATGGCCCCTATTCTGATTTGTCAGTTGTTTGATGTACTTTGTGATGGCTAATTTTATGTGTCAACTTGGCTGGACCACAGAGCACCCAGATATTTGGTCAAACACTATTCTGAGTATTTCTATGATGGTGTTATGGGGTAAGATTAATATTTAAGTTGGTGGACTTTGCCCTCCATAAATGTGAATGCACAGCAACACTCCATCATCAAACGGAAGTGACGTACATGAGACTGGGACTGAGCAGGCGCTGAAGGCACAAATATGTTCCCTGAAGAAGTGGCCCAAATGCCTGCAGTCCCCACTCCTGCCACACCGCCTTCTCTCTCCCAGCCTGCATCTGTGGCCTCATGGGCAGTTCCCTAAGATCAGGAGACAGAAAAGACAAGACTCAGGCCTGGTTTACAGATGGTTCTGCCCAATATGGATAGTTACAACACTATAGCTCTTTTCTGGGACATTCCTGAAGGTCAGTGGTGAAGAGACCATGTGACCAGCTACAGCCATGAAGACTGTAATTGTCATGAGAATTTCTCCCTTGTTATCTTATTAGAAGACTGTTTGTGTGTGTGTGTGTGTGTGTGTGTGTGTGCTTCTCAGGGTAACACAACCAGAAGCATACAATGTCAGTCTGTTTCTCACTGGTGACGTTCTTTTTTGATCACTTAGTCAAGGTGCTGTCCAGTTTCTCCTTTATATAGGTACTAATCAGGGCCATTAAAGTACGCTATTCCTCATGTGTGCAAAACAAGTATCTTTATTCTCTTCCCTCTCTTATCCCCTTATCATGTAACATATAATGTATTAAATTTATTTCATAGTGTTTAAGTTACCGGATATCAAGGAGAAGAGTAAACATCACTCAAGGACTTTGAAGCCTCCTCTGAGGAGAGAGTTATTGTGTTTTCCATTGTACACAAGATAGTTGTAAAATGGTAGCTGGAAGTATGACCTTATTATTGTCTTTATTTGGAGATTAAGTAAGGTTTAAGGAGATGCATATATGTGCCCAGATATCTGATCATTCAAACATTATTCTGGGTGTTTCTATGATGATGTTTTTGATTAACATTTAAATCTACGGACTTTGAGTAAAGCAGATTGTCCTCCATAATGTGGGTGGGCCTTATTCAATCAGTTGAAAGCCTGAACAGAACAAAAGACCAGTCTCCCACGAGGAAGAGAGAATTCTCCAGCACACTGCCTTCAACTGGAATTGGAACATTGGCTCTTCTGGGTTTCAAGCCTGTCGGCCTACCCGGTAGATTTTAGATTTGCTAGCCTCCACATCATATGAGCCAATTCCTTATGCTAAATCTCTTTCTATATTTATATACATCCTATTGGTTCTGTTTTTTTGGAGGACCCTGACTAATACATCCTTTAATAGCATTTTTTTTCTTGTATATAAAGTCCAGTATAGAATCACATATTGCATTTATTTTATCATGTCTCCTTAATCTTGTTTAATCTCAAAGACATCCTCAACCTTTGTCTTTTATAACCGACTTTCTTTGAAGAATAGATGTGTTTGTTTAAATAGAATTTTCAGTTTGACTAAAATTTCCTCATGATTCAAGTTATGCATGACCAGCTAGACTACTACTCAAATTATGTGTGCTTCTCAGGGTAACACAACCAGAAGCATACAATGTCAGTCTGTTTCTCACTGGTGACGTTCTTTTTTGATCACTTAGTCAAGGTGCTGTCCAGTTTCTCCTTTATATAGGTACTAATCAGGGCCATTAAAGTACGCTATTCCTCATCAAACTCCTGCACCTAAATTTAGCATCCACTGATGAGTCTTGCCTGAACCAGCCTTTACTATAATGATTACAAAATAATAAGTTTCCAACTTTTCCACTCCTTCCATGTTTATCAGTCAGCACTGGACTGAGAAGAATCCTCCCTTCTTCCTATCTACCACCAGACTATTCATAGATGACTGTTTTTCCAATGACTTAAAATTCATTCTTGCCCTTAATTATTTTGATGCACAAACTGACCCATATTTGGTCAGTGAAAGCAGCTTCAAGCTGGCTTCTCTGTCCTTCTGACATGACTCCTTCATTTTCTTTTCTTTCTTTTTTAAGCACTTCCTTGCTTTCTCTTAAGCAGCCTTGATTCCTTTTAATGGGAAATGATATTAGAAACCAAGATCTGGGTGCCAGGTGTGTTCATTGCTACTGGAATATCTTGCCTTCTAGGCTCTTTCATGAACAAAGCTAGGAAATGCATGTTTATATCATTTTATATATATTAAATCTGCTATACAAATACTTATGCTATATATGGACTTACACTGTATACAAGGCTTATGTCATACACATATGTTATATGTGTGTTTCAAAACATCATAAGGGATTCTTCATTCAGCTGGTGTATAACCATTTGCTTACAATTTCCTAATGAAAGAATTATTTGTATGTGAAATTATTTGATCTTATTTCTTATTTACTGGTTTAAGTCACCATAAATGAACCAAAAAGCATATGGTCAACTCACCCAGAAAAATAAGAATATGATAAGTACAACAGTAATGATCTAACTATGAATGATGAAACCCAAATATTACAATGTTGAACCAATGGAATGTGAAGTACATCAATACCCTCCATGTCTCTGGATAATGTGCCATGCTATCACTAAGCCACCTCTCATCAAACAACCTGTGTGCTCACCTCCCTGTGTCTATCCAAGAAACATCAGAATGTCAGCAACTAGAGGATACCTGGTAGCAGCTGAAGCAGAAAAAGAGGCTGAACAATTTGAGGAGTCAGGTCCCATACCTCCTTTCCACCACCTTTTATGCTTGGAAATAAATGCTTGGATTTGAAAATGTTTACATGGTGTGTGTTGTTTCTTAGTTCTGCTCCTGCATTCTACATCTCAAAGAACTAGATTTTTGCTGTGACCTCAAGTAAAATTGAAAATAAATCTAAAATTGGGAACAAACACGTACACATACTTATGGTCTAAGCCTACTTATGCAATACAAATTACAAATAGTTATATCACCAATATAACTTAAGGCTTACCAAATGTTCCTCTATCTGTGGCCCCCATCTTTGTTTCAGTATCAGCTCTCTAACTAAATACTAAGCGTTCATCATCAGCGCTTTTCCCCAGTCTGTTTGGATGAAACCCATTGTCCATCATATTCCTCAGGAAGACTACTTGTGTAAGGTATTCTCTGAGTTCTTGAATACTCAAAACTTTTCTATAGCTTTAATCTTGAAGACGAATATAATTCTTGATGTGCACTTTCTTTCCTTACGTTTCTTTTTTTTTTAAAAAAGTTGCTCCAGTGTTGCCTTGATGTCGCTTTTGAGAAGTCTGACGTCAGCTAATTGTCCTACTATTATGCAATTTATTTCATCTTTTGGCCTGAAGCTCTGAGAATGTATCTTTAAAGTCTAATAGTATCACTGGGATATGTCTCAGAGCTGATCATTATATCATTATTAATTTTTCCCACTACCCATTTCAATGTGTAGACGCAAGTCTTCTTTTCTTTTTGGAATTACATTCCTTTGATAGTTTATTTTCCTTCTTTAAGAAATCCAGTTACACATGTTACAACTTTGTCTGTCTTGCACTTCAACTACTTTCCCTCTGGCCTCTTTTTCTTTCTGTATCTAACTTTAAAATTTTTTGTTTCCCTGGTTTTCTTTAATGCCTCTTATTAAATTTTCACTTGACTCTATTCTTCCTTGAGGACTTTGTTATTTAGCCTTCATTTCTGATATGATTGTCTTTTCCTTCATTTTTTCCCCCTGAATTCAATCAACTCTCACTGCATTTCCTTCTTGGATTTTTGTCCATTTCTTTCTTAGTTTTTGAATCTCTGATTCAAGTGGTTTTTTTTCAACATCACCTACTGCTTTTCTAAAGATATTTATTCGGTTAGAAGTATTGCATTCCTGCTTTTCTTCTGCATAATTTAGGGGAGACTTTGCACCACCTGGAATGTTTGATTTGTATTTTGTTTTCTTTTTACAGCAGTTTTATATTACATTTTTTTTCTATTTCTGAGTATTTCGGATACAAGCTTCCTAGTATAAGAGGGTCCTATCAGTTTAGTGAGGTTCCCTTTGTTTCATGGATGATGGGGCGGGACTATTTCTGCAAGATCTGTAATTTTCTCCTTTTCTTTTTTTCTCTTCACTGGCCACATTCCCAAGGTGCCCACCCCTTCCATATTTATTCTCCTGTAGAAGTGATGCTTCTTTATTAAGCTGCCACTTCTGATCCTGCCCGCTTTCAAGCCCTCCTTTTCCTTAGCCAAAGCTGGGATCTACCAAGTCCCAAGATGGGAATCAGTATTTTGGCACATGCTGTTGACACGTTCTCTTTTGAGGCTGACTTTGGCCTGTGTTTTGTCTAAGTTTTCTGTGCCTCTCTCTTCTTTTTTCAAGAGTCTCTTAAGACTACCCACTCCCCCTCTATGCCCCCATAGGATTGCATCAACAAGAGCTCCACTGGAACTTGCTGCTCTTCTCCTTCCCTACTTAGACGTCACCTGAAGATTATGGTATTCTCCATCTCTCAGCAAAGCTGAAGTTATGGGTCACAGGTGGTTTGATTTGGGCTCATTGATACGGGGTTTTTTGAGGGGTGGCGGGGTAGGGGAGTGTATATGGAGATTTAGAATCAGGCCAACTGTCATTACCAGACCTGGAATATGTATCCTTGTTCATTGTTAAAGTATCATTTCTGGAGTTTCAAAAAATCCTCAAGGCAAACAAAGTTTCAAGCTAGGTCTGTGAGTCTCTTAGAGCAGGGCTCCCCAGACCCTGGGCCGCGGACCAGTAGCAGTCCGTGGCCTGTTCGGAACGAGGCCACACAGCAGGAGGTGAGCGGCGGGCCAGCGAGCGAAGCTTCATCTCCCGCTCCGCATCGCGCGCATGACCACCTGAACCACCCACGGAAAAACTGTCTTCCACGAAACCGGTCCCTGGTGCCAAAAGGGTTGGGGATCACTGTCTTAGAGGATGTCACAAAAGTTTAAAACCCTCCAGTCTCATCTCTGCCTGATCCTTAATGCAAAGCTAAATGCCACTACCCCTTTTCTCTTAAAAAATCGTGGATTATTTGCTGCTTCGTAGCCTTAAAAATTTCGGAGAGGTCTCATACAAGGCTTTCCCTACAGTAAGTTTTATTGCCCAGAATCATCTAAATTATATTACAGCAACATATTACCCCAGTGGCTTAAAACAACCACTTATTCCTCACTTATTCTACATGTCCATCACGGGTTACCTAGGGTTCTGTTCCATGTCTTCTTTACTATGATACCAGGATCACAGAGAAGCCACCATCTAGAGTACTGAGAGATGATGAAGCAGTGGGAATAAAATCTTTGAAGGGTGTCACACTGGCAATTCAACGCACCGGCCCTGAAGTCTTACACGTAACCTCTAACCAATTTCGTTGTCCAGAACCAGTCAAATGACTCTGCCCAAGCACAAATGGACCTACCTTGTGCCACAGGAGAACCAGAAATCTGTATAATAGAAGCTTCATCTTAAACCTGAAATATTCCTAAATATTTCCGTTAACTGAAATAAGGAAATGTACTTCTTAGCATGTGAAAACTATTTAGGTTATATTAAAATCAAAGAAATCATGTTCTAATGAAATTTAAATGACATGTAGTAAATAAATCCAAATAAGACCTGTCAAATATATGTAATATTTTAGTTGGCCAAGTGACGGAAACTAAAATGCTTTAATTAGAGTTCCCAGAAAACAAGTTAGCTGTGGCCAAAGCAAGCTATTGCCAACTTTAAATTATGGAAGATGACTGTATCCATAATACCCTAATGAATAGAATTTGCATGGATTTTAATAAAGGGAACAATGAACATATGCACAAATAGGCTTATGTTTATATACTCAGATGTTTATGTAAATATATATTTAGATGTTATTAATTATCTGCTTACTTAGTACAAATACATCAGCATATCCAAAGGGGTAGTAAACACAAAGTAAGGTATTTATTTAATTTGTATTTATCGTCGTTCTCTAATTTGGGCTATACACCTGCAAAGTAAAAAGGCAAGTTTGTTCTTTTGGGGTTTTTTTGTGGTACGCGGGCCTCTCACTGTTGTGGCCTCTCCCGTTGCGGCGGACTCTCAACCACTGTGCCACCAGGGAAGCCCTAAAAAGGCAAGTTTTAAAGTAGCTATAGTATCTCAACAATAGTACATTGATAAGCATAACCATTAAAAAAAAAAAATTCAAGGACATCCATAGTGAAAGATTAACCACAGAAAAGACTTGTTCGCTCTTTGTTGTATGTCTGTAAAAGGGAATTTTAAAGGAATATTACAAGAATAAAAAATTGAACACCCATAGGTTCCTCATGGGAAACAACATAAAAAATTCAATTTTGCTTTCCCATTATTTGCTTTATTATTGCCTTCCATTTTCTATAACTATTAAAATGTGGATGAAAGTATACTGGCTTTTAAAAAGTAACTTTCCACTTTACTAAGCTAGCTTCATTTATGATATTGAAATTGACTCTGAAAATAATGGGAGCATAAAAACTATTAAGATTTCACAAAGGAAAGGATAGAAGTAGTCAACAGCTAAGCCAAAAAGTATATCTATAAAAACACCATCTTAATTTAAAAAATAAAACCCAGAGTATACTTTAAAATGTTTATTCCACAAATACCTAACCAGTCCTAATTACATATAGGTACTGTATAGAGCTGTCTAGAACAGCAGTGGCCTAGAATTTCACTGTGTAGGTTAGAATCCAGGCACCATGTACTAGCTGTGCATTCTCAGACAAGCTGCCTAACCCCTCTCTCTGTATCTCTGTACCTTCATCTGTAAAGTGAGGGTATTAATAGTACTGGCCTTACAGGATTTGCTGTGGGGATACAAAGAGTTAAAATATTAAAAATGCTTAGGAAAGGCAGTGTTTGACCCAAACCAGATATTGTACAGATTAAATAAGATAATGAATGCACTACATCACTTAGAATGATGCCACATAGATAGTAAGTGCACAATATACATTAACTGTTGCTGAAATTCACTGAACACAAGTCATTTACTGACTTCCAATTTCAGGAGGGTAAAGACTTTCCTATATCCTAGTCTTCCAAAAAACAAATTCTCCCAAACAATTAGGCGAACAAGAAACCTATCACACATGAGAACATAATCAAGACATTTTAAGATCAAAAAAATCTTAAGAAAAAGCCACAAGATCTAGAAAAACGGACTAAGCACATCATGCTCAAGATGATAGCTGAAGGAAAGTCCCATGAAGACAGTTACAGAGTAGCTGAGAGTAAACAATCCAGATGGAAGAGGACAGAGGGTTCCAGAAGGAATGTCTTCTGGAAAAAAGTAGCGCTCATAGGTTATCTCAACTACAGAAAACCATACAGAAAAGTAATTAACAGAGCTGCTAAAACAAGTAGGAACACTTAGAGACTCAAAGAAAAGTAAATAAATGGAGAGATTGGGGTAATTTAACTCCAGGAAAAACAAAAAATTTATACAAGGAAGGAAACAAAAACATAATATACTTGGCTCAGCTATGGATGTTTACCTAGCCATTAAAGATTGAATATGGATTCAACCAGAATTGTAATACAGCTTCATTAAAATAGATGAGCAAAGAAATAAAGGAGGTCTAAAATTGATGACTCAAGAGCTGTAAAATGTCATTTTAAATTGGTAGACAGTATCAGAAGAAAGCAGAATCCAGAAATGGAATGGCAGATAAGGGTCAGAGGCTGCTGATTTTGTTTTATAGTGCTATTTGACTAAGTATCTACATGGATTATTTTTGATAAAAATTTTAAAATACAGAATGCTCGTGGAGTCCTCTCTGTGGCAGATACTATATGCTGGTCCACATACCACCACTCTCAACCACCATTTTCCTTGTCTTGAGAGGTTGGGAATAAATATTCAATTTCACAGCCTCCCTTGCAGAAGGATGGCCACATGCCGCCGTATGGCCAAAACCAAAACATACAAAAAAGAAGAGGATTTCAAATCCTACATAGGAAGAAAACACCTCACAAACAGAAAGTGTTTTCCTCTTGCCCCATATTCCTATCTGAATGTAGATAGTCAACATCAGTAGTCAACCCTGAGGACAAAAGTCACATACTGAGGTCAGCAGAGCAGAAAGAAAGAGCCTGGATTCTTGGCATGGGCTACCTGACTCCAGACTCCTTGTTATTTAGGGTTTTTTAAAATTTAAATCCTATTTATTTAAACCACTGTAGTTGAGTCTTCTCTTACCAGTTATTATAATAGGCCCTGGGAACCAGTTTTCTCATGCCAATCATTATTATGATAGGCACTGGGGAACAAAGATGAAGAAAACAGCTCCCCGAAAGCTTACTATCTAATAGAGTAAACATTACCAATAAACAACTATAATACCAAATAAAATGCACTACTGCCAAAATGTGGAGAAGTCAGAGGAAGGAGAGATCATATCCAGCTGAAACACGAGGGAAGGCTTCTCCTGACTTCTATGGGCCCTGCAGAACTGAGGGAGTTTTAACAAAAATGTACATTCCATATTAAAGAAATACCACAAAAAAAACTAACAACCCAGAAACAGACTCACAGATATAGAAAACAAACTTGTGGTTACCTAAGGAGAGAGGTAAGGGAGAAAGGACAAATTAAGGGTGGGCATGGGATTAACAGGTAAAAACTACTATGTATAAAATAGATAAGCAACAAGGATATACCTTAGAGCACAGGGAATTATACCCAGCATCTTGTAGTAACCTATAATGGAATATAATCTGCAAAAATTACTGAATCACTATGCTGTATACCTGAAACTAACACAGTATTTTAAATCAACTATACTTCAATTTAAAAAAAAAAAGAAAAGATAAGAAAAAAAAAGACATAGCACAGCAAATGTGCAGGGAAGGTACAGAGAATTTTCAAGGAAAGCAAGTGCTTCTGAGCTCAAAGACCTAGTTTCAAATCTCAACCACATAATTTACCAGGTTTGTCACCTTGGAGACTGTATTGTATTTGTTATATATATTTATGTATATATAAATTATATATATTTGTGTACATATAAATATATAAATACCTGGCAAAGGATTACTCTCCAGAATTCATATTCATAAAGAACTCCTACATAAAAGTAAAGAAAGATAAACTACCCAACAGAAAATCAGGCAAAAGACACAAACAAGCACTTCATAGAAAAAGAAAACTAAAAAGCCAATAAACTTATAAAAAATGTTCAACCTCATTAGTAATGAGGGAAATGTAAATTTAAAATCACAATAGACCACAGTAAGAGTCACACTTCCCATACTGCCAAAGATTTTTTTTTAAGTCTGACAAAAACTGCTGGGCAGAATGAAGAACAAATAGATTACCTATACACTGCTGATAAGAGTAGAAATTAATACAACAATTTTGAAAAAAATCAGTATTATAGTATTTGACTTCCAGGTATATAGCTTAAAGAAACTCTTATACATATGTACCAGGAAAAATGTAACAAAAAAATGCTCATAGCAATAATGCTTTTAACAGGAAAAAGAAATCAACTCAAGTGTTCATTGACAGTAGAATGAATAATTGTATTCTTTATACATGCAATAGTTTAAAGCCATAAAAATGAATGAAATATACCTACATGCAATAACATAGATCAATTCAAGAACAAAAGGCCAGGTAAAAACACTCAAGCTGCAGAGAATGCATATAGCAGGATTTTATGTTTACATTGTTTAGAGATCTACATATATGGTAAAACTACAGAAAGCAAGAGAATGATTAACACAAAAATCAAGATAATGATTACCCCTCTTAAAAGGAAGGGTGGAATTGGGGAATAGTCTCTAAGGTACTTCAAAAGGAATATTCTTTTTCATAAACTAGGTGATAGATTCTTGGACAACTGTAGCATTATTCATGGTACTTTACATATATTATATATATATTTTTTAGTGTATTCCATAGTTTAAATAATTTTTTTAACTACATAGAATACACTTCGGACCAGACTCATCCTTAACCACAGTAAAAAAAACCAGAAAAGACAGAAAATGATGCAGATGATTTGAGATAGAAAGTGACTGAATCAAATATAAATCTTTTAAGTCAACTAAGTCTGGTTTTGTTACAAAAAATAAGGAAGGTGGAATTCACTCCACTGTACATGTTCTCAAATATAGGAGTATCTGTCATGTTCCAGAAACTATTCTGGGTGATTAGATGCAAATGTGAAGAAAAGACAGAATCCCTGTCCCCAGAGAACGTTAATGCCAATGAGAAATCCAAAGCAATAGGGGAATAAAAACGTTTCAGATCAGCCAACGGGAAGATAAAAACTCAACAAGCAATGTTAAGCACAGTAGAGGCCCAACCCAACACAGAAACATTAGATTTCAATTCTGCTCTAACAACACTCAGAAATCCAAAAGAGAAGAAAATTTACTTTGGAAAGTTCTAATTTGGAATTCTAAAAGATAATTTTCATGTTGACTTACAATAATACATGCTGGTCTCAAAAGCTTATCATCACTTCTGATAGGGTACAGCAATGCTCACACTAATCTAGAGGCCACTGTTCAGGAAATACAGCCACCCAGAGTTCAAATACAAGCCCCCAGCTGGAACTGACCTCAGAGAGCCCTCTCAGATTTGAGGAAAGTAACTCATCACAGCACCTTCACTTCCCGAAAGACAACATAATTCTCAGAGCCTCAACCAGATAATTTTAACTAAAATCAGACAGCAGAAAAGCAATGAAATGCGTTGAAAGCATCAAGAAGGGAAACAAGAGAAGAAAAGAAACATGGGAAGAAAAAGAAAGTACTATAAAAGTAAACAGTAACTATAAAAGGCACAGCACTCTAAGGCATCGAGTATGAGAACACCAATAGTCTCACATATCTTCAGCATTGCTGTCAAAACACAGCACAATAAATGTTGTTCATGGTCATTTCAAAAAAGGTTAAATTATAACCAAAATATTCTGTTTAAGAAGTTAGGGACACAGGGTATGTAATCACAAGAAATGCAGCATAAAGCACTCCTTTTAAACAGAGAAAAACAATCCAATTTAAAAAAATAATAATTTTTAAGTAAGGGGGCAAATGATAGGACAATTTCACAAAAGAGGGAAACTAAATGGTCAAGAAATCTAATTTTTTTTTCGTTTTGCCTCATTTTTATTTTTTTTTCAAGAATTCTACTAAACCTATCAGCATTCAGGGAAATGATAATCCAAAAAGATTACTTTACCCCATCAAATCAGTTTAAAAATTTAAAACCAAGAGTTGACAAAGTAAAATGAACCCTTGTGTCCTGTCAGTGGGAATATGAACTGGCACAATCAATTTGGAAAGCAGCTTGACGATACTGAATAAAATTAAAGCTGTGCATACCCACAACTCAGTGATTCTATTCCTAGGTATACACTATAGAGCAGGGGTCCCCCAACCCTCGGGCCGTGGACTGGTACCAGTCCGCGGCCTGTTACGAACCCGGCGGCACAGCAGGAGGTGAGCGGCGGGCAAGCGAGCGAAGCTTCATCTGCCGCTCCCCATCGCTGCCCGTTGCTCGCATCGCCGCCTGAACCATCCCCGCCCCCGACCGTGCAAAAACTGTCTTCCACGAAACCAGTCCCTGGTGCCAAAAAGGTTGGGGACCGCTGCTATGGAGAAACTCTTGCACATATGCATGTGGACACATAAACAATGCCACAGTAAACAAGACAGTAAAAAATTAAAACCCTAAATGCCCATTAACAGGACAATGAATAAAGAAAGTATGATATAATCATACAATGGAATACCATAGAGCAATCAAAATAAATTAATAAAAGTTAGAGATGTCCATACAAACAACTCTCACTTGTAATGGTAGCAACGAAGAATATATATAATACAGATAATAAGGATCTAATTATCTGGATAATATAATACGGATAATAAGGATATATACTAAAGATGTGTATATCATGTGATGTCATTTATGTAAAGAGAAAGACATGCAAAATATTATTATGTACTGTAATTTATGTACATATACTTATGTCGTAAAAGTATAAAAACATAATTGCGATGCAAAAACTACATTCAGGGTAATGGTTGCTTTTGGAAAGAAAGACAAAGGGGAGATGACATCAAGAAGGATACGTGAGGCTTCAACTGAATTAGTAACAATTTCTTGGAAAACAGATATGAACCCAACATCACAAAATGTTAAGATTAGATAGCAGTAGTTGGTAGGTTAATGGGTGTCTGTTCTCTGCACATATCAGAAAAGATCCATGCTTTTAAAAATGACCTCTTTAAAAACAAAAAACTAAAGTAACTGACAATTCCTAAAAAAAGCCCAAAAACATTCGCTTTTCTTCCTTGGCTCGCCACCCTCGCTCCTCACCACCCCTTGTCCTTAACACCACCCCCGATGTGAAATACATAAATGAATAAATCAAGGTATGTTCTTCTCAGGCAGGGTGAAAAATCAGTCGTGAAAAAAGGATTAGGCAGGCACAGTTTCTGCAGTGCAAATATCTAGGTTCACACCCAGTTTTGCCACTTGCAAGATGTGTGAACTAGAGCAAAACCTTTAACCTTAGTCTCCTCTTCGTCTGTGACACAAAGACAAGTAACAGCACTACTGTACAGGGTAGTTGATGATTTAATGAGAATGCACAGGTAAAGCACCACCTGAATTATACTACTACTAATAGTAATCATAACTGAGTAAAAGTATAGGAAGTCTCAGGTCCTGCCTCAAAAGATCAGAGTGGTTTGTTCACAATCTTCTGAATGGCTTACAGGGGACATTGCTAAAAACAGCAGGGTCAAATGTCTTCTCGCAATGTCCACCTGAAACTAAAATGTTTCCAAGGAAATTACTCCACAGTTCTAGATCCATGTGGCTTGCTTAGCATTTCTTTTGAAAAGAGCAAATATATAGTCAAAATAGAGACTAGTACAGGTAAAAAAAAATATCACACAGTAGAACTAAAGAAAACGATCTTTCAATTAAAACATTATTGAAAAGAACGCCTATTCCTTATGGCACACAAATATCAGATGACTATCCATCCCGTTCCCTTTGTCTTTTTCCTTTTTAGTTTCAGAATATAAAAAAACTAACAAATCTATTTTCTGAACAAATTCATTTACAGAGACAAATTTCCCTTCTGACCTGTACATTAGTGAACTGATGAGGTACTATGTTGACTAATGCCTGCTGCTTATAACAGTATCTTTCTACAAGGAATTCTGGATGAAATCTTTTTTTTTAAATCTACACTGAAGTCCTACAGATCTCTTATTTAATCTTTAAAATCTTATTTGATTTTTGCATCTAATAATCATGGCCCACAATACCAAATGCAGTTATTATAAATAACAAATGGGTTAAATGGATCCCTTGGTCTGAGAAGAAACAGCCCTCACTTTAAAAATGTTTATGTTCTGAAAAGTTAGGCAAGAAAAAAGAACAAATTTTTATCAATAGAATACTTAATAATTATCATGTAAAGGGTCTTCATTTTCACCTACCCAGTTTCCTTAAGGATATACACCCATACTGTCAAATTCTTTATTTCAAAACCAGATACAAAACAAAGCACAAGGCAGATATTTGCAGGGTGCTAAAAAGTAGCAACAACTGAGCAGAAGATGGATTTTGACACTCCTGTTCCCAAAATCAATCAGGTGAATTCAGTACTGTACATTTAAGAATCAAATTTGTCTTTTCCATAGGTATGTGGAATTTAAGCCACACAGCACATAAAATACATCTTGTATATCAAAAAGGTAGAGAGTCACTTATACATTAAAATGATCCATTAAAAAAATTTTTGCAGAATCTTTTCACAGATACTCTTTAAAAAAAAAGAAACCATGAATCATTTCAGATTCCAGACTTTTAACTATTCAGCAATATTAGAAAAAGTATTTATGAAAGGCATTTCAATTTTCAAAAATCAATCAACATTATAAGCTCTGTGGGAGAAAGTGGTAACCTTATTACCTTAAACTTTAGTATTATTATAATATAAACCTGATCATTATTCAAATTTTCTACTTACTTATCTTCTTTTAAAACCAAAGATCAATATGATCCAAAAGTATGCACATTATTCATAGTGGACAGAGGTGACATTCACCTACTGACTGTGTTTCCATTCTGAGTAAATTAATCCAATTAGTGGGTACCACTATGTATCACAAAAAAGAAATGTGTGGTTTGCTGGAGACAGTCACAATTTGATGGGGAGACAAACAAGTATATAACTACAATGCAATATAACACATGTAATTAAAGAGAGGTAAAAGGAGTCAGGAACACAAGGAAGTAGCAAATATCTGAGCACGGAAACTGGAAAACTATCAGGGAAGACTTCAGAGAAAAGAAGATGGTAAAGTTTGAGCTGAGTCTTTAAAACTACAGAGAAACTTCTGGGCTGGGGGGATAATGATAGCTGCCGGATTTCAAATCTCATTCACCCTCAAAAACAAACAAAAAAAGACAAACAAACAAACAAAGAACACAACACCATAAAACCAACAAAGAGGATTTAAAACCACATATGACCCATGCCTTCAGCAGCACCAGGGGACAAAAAATACGACAACCTTTAAAAGACCTGTAATTGAAAAACAGACCAAATTCGATAGAGTTCCCACCAACCCCACAGCAAGTCTGCAGGTTTACAGACAGGGAGGGACACATAAGAGCCACTGAAAAAGAATAGAGGGGCACCCAGGGCTTAGCCAAAAAAAGACAACAGTCATCCCCAGAGAGGGTCCAACAATAAAAGCCAAAATACTCCACGCAGGCCGGGACTTGGTACTTTAAAGTGCTGGCTAGGAAAGAAGCTTGAGAGTCAGTGGGATCGACAGAAATCAGGGAAGCACAGCTTCTAAGTGCAAACCAGACAGAGACGGGGAGGCACTCTTGGAAACAGGGCAGTGAAGGGAAAGGGGACAAGAGGGGGGAAATTAAGGATCCCACAGAAACAAAAGAGAAACAAGAGCTATCCCACCCACTCCCTTAACACCATCCAAAAAGCACAGAGGAGGGTGCCATGGAATTCTCTAAGAAGGGAATGAACAGATGCAAGAAAGCAAAAAGCAGGCCACAGACACAGAAAACTACTGTTAAAAAAAAACAGAAAATGCTAATAAAAGCATTTCAGCTGATAAACCCGTCCCCTTCCAAAAGAAAAGCCACAAAGCTGAAGAAAACAGTAACACAACACTCCGAACTGAATTAAAAATCTTCACACAAGCATTTGAAACATGGAAAAAAAGCAAAACAAAACAAAAACAGACCTGAAGCAGAAATACGAAAACTAAGAACAGAAATGAGCAAACAAACAACAACCAAAAAAGGAAGAAAGGAAACAAGAGTTGACTGAACTCAGAAAAGAAACAGAAACGAAAGTACACAGACATTTTTCAAATAGACTGTGAGGGGTGCATCCCCCAACAATGAATCCCAGGAAAAGGACAGGAACTTATTGACAAAGGGATGGGCACATTCATGGCACAACTTGTAGACTAGAGAACTCTGAACAACCCCTATGGGCTGGCAGGTAGGGCCAGCTCACTGAGGACTTTGACAGACAAGCTACCTAAGGCCTATTGATTTCACCTTCAAAGGTGGAGAGGCAGTATAAGCAAGGAAGAAGAGAACCTGTTTTGGATTCAGATGAACTCAGTTTAGAACTCAAGTTCTACCATTTACTAAAGTCGGGTGGATGGATAAATGAACAGTAGGTAGGCAGATGGATGGATGGATGGACAGACACATAAACACACAACAACAACAATTGTACCTGTCTGAGCCTGGGTTCCTCCCAAAAGCAGAGAATCAGAAAAGGACCTGTAAATAGGTAAATTCTTTGGAAAGAGAAGGACCAAGGAGGCTGAAACTGGAAAGGAGCTGGAGTCAATACAAGTGTACCTTATTGAGATGCTCACTGCTCTGGGCAACTGGAGCTCAATCTTGCCAAGACTCTCTGAGGAATGATTGGAAAGCTCTTAGATCTGTCTGTGCAAAGACAGGGAAAAGCATTTCTCCACTGGCTCCTGCCCCCTCTGGTTAAGGGCTGCCCTAGGGGGAGCATTAACTTCCAGGCACTTCCAGGCTGAACAAGCCTCTGTGCCCTCCTACCTGTATCTCCTGCTGGGTGGACCTTGGAGAAGCCCTGGAGCAGAAAGGAAAAGATGTATACTTGAGGAAAAGTGAGTACACTTGAGGTAAGACACTGTTGGGCAAAGTGAGTCAAGGCCTGCATGGAAGAGTATGAAGATGATGTGAGGCGGTGCTTCAGAGGCAACTTACAGAGTGCAGCTCAGATCCCCTCCTGCTTCCATTAAATGTAAATCAGTCATTGAATATACATGTATCAAATCATCACTGTACACCTTAAACTTACACAATGTTATATGTCAGTTATATCTCAATAAAGCTGGAAAATAAATAAATCTGTCATTAAGTCTTTTTTTGTTTTACTTTGTTATTTTTTATTTTTTTATACAGCAGGTTCTTATTAGTTATGTATTTTTTTTTTTTTGCAGTACGCGGGCCTCTCACTGTTGTGGCCTCTCCCATTGCGGAGCACAGGCTCCAGACGTGCAGGCTCAGCAGCCATGGCTCACGGGCCCAGCCGCTCCGCGGCACGTGGGATCTTCCCGGACCGGGGCATGAACCCGTGTCCCCTGCATCGGCAGGCGGACTCTCAACCACTGCGCCACCAGGGAAGCCCAGTTATGTATTTTATACATATTAGTGTATATATGTCAACCCCAATCTCCCAATTGAGTCTTAAAGGACGAACTAATGTTGCTACTACTTAATAGTGACAGGGAGGAGCTTATCTTGAACTCAAGGGCTTTACTAGGATTTTTCTTGTTACTTCCGACCTAGTGAACAATGCTCAAGAGGCATCTGCAGCAACGACAGTCCAACAAAGGCAAGGCAACCGAAGGCTAAGATCCATCAGAGATTAAGGTCTAAATCATACAAGACAAGTAACATCCTGGTTGGCGGTCCATCTTTCTGGCCCCATGACCTATTAGCCATCACCCCAGAGCTCGGTGAGTCAGGGCACCTTGAATGCCACTCTGGCCCATGATGGTAATGACACCCACCTTGCCCCTGATGGTAAGTAACACGATGTGGCCTCTGTTATTCCACAACCCCATCATTTCTATGGATACTAGGGAGCCCAGTTCCATGAAAGCATTTCCTAGCAACCTCAGCCAGTCTCCCTTCAACAGTGTATTCTGTATTACCTTAGAGAATGAGACGTTTTCTTTGGACCCTCCTAAGGAAAATGGTCTGAAAGTGTGTTCTCCAGTCTCACGTGATAAATCCACTCTAATATCCTCTTGAGACTTCTGACCTAAATACTCTGCCAAAGCAGTTCTTGCATATTTATCTACTTTACTGTAGGTCATATTCATGTCCAAGCTTCAAGAAACCATCCCAGCAGTATATAAGGAGGAGGTTACCAGGGTATTAAATCCTGAGTTATGAATAGTGGTCCTATATTAATAAATTCTCCCCTGTCCAGTCTTATTATTCTGCCACTCCTGGTCCAATACCTTCAAGATCCACCCCACCCCACCCCCAAGCCCCCTGCATGCTCCTCCTGTTCCTATCAGTACATATTAGCCAGGACCGGGAATTATTTGCCTGAGTATCTTCTCCCTGATTAGCTTATGCTGAGGTTGCGCCTAGTTATTGTTCTGGAAGCAACAGAGATAAGGGATGGGACATATTCTAAGGAGAATGTGCATCACCTTGAGAGGCATCCACCTCAATGGGATCTTTGCATGGTCTCCAAACAAGAGAAGGCTGTTCTCTTCTAACAAGGCATTGACTCTGCCTGTCCAGAGGATGCAGGGAAATTCAGGGGTTCAAGATTCTCAGGCTTATCCACCCAGATGTTCCCATATGAGATCTTAGGGTCCTACTCATTGGGGCACTGACTTAAGCCATGAATACCTATCAAGAGTGTACAGGAGAGGCAGAACCACTATGAACCATATAGAATGAGTAACTTATACAGCAGTTTGACCTCACACAGGTATGGGAGGTAAACAGTCTATGTAAGACTGTTGCTTCTGCATCTAGAGCCGAGCCTGAAGACATCAGGGCAGACAGTTGGAAACGAAAGATGGATAAGAGGTGGAACGGAGCAAAGAGAAACTGGAATCCCAAAGACAATCTGGAACCCATGAAACCAAATAAGAACCCACGTCTGTCTCTCACTACCTATGTGCCTCCAACTCTGATGATGCAGGTAACTGCCGAAAAGCTCCACACGCTGGCCCAGGATTCTAAGAAGCTGATGGAGGTGATCCAACAGGAGCTAAAGGAGCTGCAAGCCTGGCCAGAGCTGAAGCCTGGCTAAAGCTCTACACCAACAGTATGACACAGCAGATCAACAACAATGTGTGGGAGTCTAGTACCAACCTTCATATGTAAAAGAAATATGGCTGCTGCTTCGCTTCCGCCTTTAAATCTCCCTCAAAATGTCCAGAGCCCAGAAGGGAGTTCAGGGAAATGGAATTCCAGTGTAGCTCAATTGACACAGTATAGAAAAACCCAAAGAAGGTATAGAGCTCTACTGCCCTTAGGACAAAATCCTGGGCCTCCTTTTTTAGCATCATCTGTCCTATGGCTGCAGGCGATGAGGTGCTTCTCAAATGCTGCCACAGAGGCCCTCTTTTCCCAGCGTGCCCTGCACTGATGACTAGCTGATCTAAGTCTGCCATTTTCTTGTTTTCAAGGTTTCCAAAGGTAAAATAGGTCAGTCAACTTCAGTCTTTCCAATTACCATACCACTCAAGTCCCAGAGCCATGGCATAACCCAACACTAACCTTCCATGCGGGGCTAGTCCCAATCCCCAGGCCCTGCAGTGGGGGTCTTAGTAACTGTTCTGTCACAGGTTCTCACCTGTGCCGAGGTTCTCACCCCCCACTACTGCCAGCAATGTGTCTTTGTTACAGTCTCACCCGTAGGTGATCCACTCCAATGTCCCGTCCAAGGTATGCTTTCTAGAGCCACTTTAGATACTGCAGTTCTAGAAGTTCTTAGCCGGGACTCACGTGCAAGCGGTTTATTTGGAAGGTAATCCTAGTGAGAAGGAGGGAGGAAGAACTCAGGAGAGTGAAAGAGAGAAAAAGAAAAAGCCAATACAAGGATGCATTATCAACTCAATCTAACGTGGACCTTTTGAGGAACTTACGGAATGCCTCTCAGAATTCTCCACTTTAGGATCAATACAGAGAAGCATTTAGAGTCGTCCCTTGGTGTTCACAGGGGAATTGGTTCCAGGAGCCTTTTCCTCCACCAAAATCATCTGAGGATGCTCAAACCCCTTAAATAAAATGGTGTAGTATTTGCATATAACCTACACAATCCTCCCATATACTTTTTTTTTAACATCTTTATTGGAGTATAATTGCTTTACAATGTTGTGTTAGTTTCTGCTGTATAACAAAGTGAATCAGCTATATGCATACATATATCCCTATATCCCCTCCCTCTTGCGTCTCCCTCCCACCCTCCCTATCCCACCCCTCTAGGTGGTCACAAAGCACTGGCTGATCTCCCTGTGCTAGGCGGCTGCTTCCCACTAGCTATCTGTTTTACATTTGGTAGTGTGTATATGTCAATGCTACTCTCACTTTGTCCCAGCTTACACTTCCCCCTCCACGTGTCCTCAAGTCCATTCTCTACGTCTGCGTCTTTATTCCTGTCCTGTCCTTAGGTTCATCAGAACCATTTTTTTTTTATTCCATATACATGTGTTAGCATACGGTATTTGTTTTTCTCTTTCTGACTTACTTCATTCTGTATGACAGACTCTAGGTCCATCCACCTCGCTACAAATAACTCAATTTCGTTTCTTTTTATGGATGAATAATATTCCATTGTATATATGTGCCACATCTTCTTTATCCATTCACCTGTCAATGGACACTTAGGTTGCTTCCATGTCTTGGCTATTGTAAATAGAGCTGCAATGAACATTGTGGTACATGACTCTTTGAATTATGGTTTTCTCAGGGTATATGCCCAGTAGTGGGATTGCTGGGTCGTATGGTAGTTCTATATTTAGTTTTTTAAGGAACCTCCCTACTGTTCTCCATAGTGGCTGTATCAATTTACATTCCCACCAACACTGCAAGAGGGTTCCCTCTTCTCCATACCCGCTCCAGCATTTATCATTTGTAGATTTTTTGATGATGGCCTTTCTGACCAGTATGAGGGGATACCTCATTGTGGTTTTGATTTGCATTTCTCTAATGATTAGTGATGTTGAGCATCCTTTCATGTGTTTGTTGGCAATCTGTATATCTTCTTTGGGGAAATGTCTATTTAGGTCTTCTGCCCATTTTTGGATTGCGTTGTTTTTTTAATATTCAGCTGTATGAGCTGCTTGTATATTTTGGAGATCAATTCTTTGTCAGTTGCTTCGTTTGCAAATATTTTCTCCCATTCTGAGGGCTGTCTTTTCGTCTTGTTTATGGTTTCCTTTGCTGTGCAAAAGCTTTTAAGTTTCATTAGGTCCCATTTGTTTATTTTTGTTTTTACTTCCATTTCTCTAGGAGGTGGGTCAAAAAGGATCTTGCTGTGATTTATGTCATAGAGTGTTCTGCCTATGCTTTCCTCTAAGAGTTTGATAGTGTCTGGCCTTACATTTAGGTCTTTAATCCATTTTGAGTTTATTTTTGTGTATGGCGTTAGGAAGTGTTCTAATTTCATTCTTTTACATGTAGCTGTACGGTTTTCCCAGCACCACTTATTGAAGTGGATGTCTTTTATCCATTGTATACCCTTGCCTCTTTTATCAAAGATAAGGTGACCATAGGTGCGTGGGTTTATCTCTGGGCTTTCTATCCTGTTCCATTGATCTATATTTCTGTTTCTGTGCCAGTATCATAGTGTCTTGATTACTGTATTTTATTCTTCAATTTGTTAATATGGTGTATCACATTGATTGATTTGCATATGTTGAAGAATCCTTGCATTCCTGGGATAAACTCCACTTGATCATGGTGGACGATCCCGTTAATGTGCTATTGGATTCTGTTTGCTAGTATGTTGTCAAGGATTTCTGCATCTATGTTTATCAGTGATACTGGCCTGTAGTTATCCTTATGGGGATTCCCTTGTATGTTATTTGTTGCTTTTCCCTTGATGCTTTTAATATTTTTCTCTTTGTATTTAATTTTTGATAGTTTTATTAGTATGTGTCTCAGCATGTTTCTCTTTGGGTTTATCCTGTATGGGACTCTCTGCACTTCCTGGACTTGATTGACTATTTCCTTTTCCATGTTAGGGAAGTTTTCAACTATAATCTCTTCAAATATTTTCTCAGACTCTTTCTTTTTCTCTTCTGGGATCCCTATAATTAGAATGTTGGTGCGTTTAATATTGTCCCAGAGATTTCTGAGACTATCCTCAATTCTTTTCATTCTTTTTTCTTTATCCTGCTCCCTGGCAGTTATATCTACCATTTTATCTTCCAGCTCACTTATCCATTCTTCTGCCTCAGTGATTCTGCTATTGATTCCTTCTAGAGTATTTTTAATTTCAGTTATTCTGTTGTTCATAACTGTTTGTTTGCTCTTTAGTTCACCTAGATCCTTGTTAAATGTTTCTTGTATTTTCTCTATTCTGTTTCCCAGATTTTGGATCATCTTTACTATCATTACTCTGAATTCTTTTTCAGGTAGGTTGCCTATTTCATCTTCATTTATTTGGTCTTGTAAGTTTTTACCTTGCTCCTTTGTCTGTAACATATTTGTTTGTCATTTTTTTTTTTCTTGATGGGTGGGGCTGTATTCCTGTCTTACTGGTTGTTTTGCCTGAGGCGTCCAGCACTGGTGCTTGCAGGAAGTTGGATAGAGCCAGGTCTTGGTGCTGAAATTAGGGTCTCTGGGAGGTCTCACTCCGATTAATAGTCCCTGGGCTCTGAGGTTCTCTGTTAGTCAGCGTTTTGGACTCAGAGTTCCCACTACAAGAGCTCGGGCCTGACCTCCGGCCTGGGAACCAAGATCCCGCAAGCTGGTCATGGTAGCTAGGGTCCTGGCAGGATTAAAACCTGCAAAGTTGGAGGAAAAAGCACCCTTCAACATGAGAGTATGCGGTTCCTGAAGGCTACCCAGATGTCTTACATTCAGTAGGCAGTTGGGCGTAACTGATAAGGAACTCAAGAAAGAGACCTAAGCTGAAAATAGAGCCTTAGATGGTAGTTCAAGCCATGATATTTGATTTCCCAGGAAGAGTATATGCAGAGTTAGAGGAAAAGAGGGCTGACAAGAGACTACCAGTATGTAAGAGACAAGCAGAGGGATGGAGGCCAGTGAAAGAGGGAGGGGGGGCAGTCAGCGACAGAGCAGAGCCAGGAGGAGGAGCACAGTATCACTGGGTAAGGGAAGGGCAGAGCCCATGCTCAAGTGCCAACCACTCTAAAGGGGTTAAGTAAGATTAAGCAGAGACATTTCCACCAGATTATGAGAACCGGGAGACATTAGTAACTTTAGAGAGAACACTTTTGGTGGGGAGATTGAGTTGGAAGCCTGATAGTACAGCACATCAAAGAGTGAACAGAAGATAAAGAAGCAGAAACAGCTGGTATAAACTGCTCTCTCAACATCTGGTGGGAAAGGGAATGATAGCAAAAACTAGAGAGCCACGGAGGATTTTTTTTGTTGTTAACAAGATGGTTCAACTGTGTTTGTGGGAAGAGGAGCCTGAGGATCAGGGAAAGAGGGGAAAAAATAGAGTGAGTTCTCTGAAGATTTCAAAAAGAGGTGTGAGAGCACAATATGACTCAATCATCTTCATTTAACATGCCTGGATTTGTTCTTCACATACCAACTAGGAAATACGTAGTTAGCATCTAATTTACTGGGACCAAACCAATGAAGTTGTAAAATAACTTTTCTTGTAAAACCTTGCATTTTCTTACTGAACACTGCAAAAACATAAGCATCTTGGACTAATTTAGTTTCAGTCAAAAGGTGACAATTGTATGCAGTGAGAAAAAAATCTTTCTCTGCTATTTCAGTTCTTTTTTCCCTTTTTGTCAGGGAGAAATAATTTATAAAACACTTTACCAGATAAACTCTCATTTGGGGGTGTCCAGCATTGTACTGACAGCACATACACAACTCGGAAATCTAAAATCTTTAACCCGTCTGCAGGGTCCAGTTAGCCCCATCCTGAGGACTACGTGAGACCTTGAAACTAAGCTAAGTGGCTAGCACATTAGTTTCCTTTTAACTGCGCTGTGGTAAGCTATTCTGAAGCTGTTTAGATTTGTGGTTGGGCCTCAAACCATGTCTCTGGACAACATTCTGCTGGAGGCAGAACAAAGTTATATTTAATATCTGTGTACTTTAAAGCAATGCTGCCCACTTTTTCTCTTATTGCTGGGGTCACTTGCCCTTAAGACTCACTGTACTTTCAGTGTATAAACAGCAGTGTTTACTTATCCAATTGATTCTGCAATTACATGATTGAGCCAATATGAAAACTGAGTCAATAAGAAATGCTTATAAAGCAATAACAAACAGGCTTTTCTTCCAATACATGTACCAAATAAATTTAACTAGGAAGAAGAACTGAACTAAATATAAAACACTTCAAAAAGAAGAAAAAGAACATTATGCTTACTAAGAGTTTTGGCATGATCCAGAGAACATGTTCAGGGAATGACCTCTGTGGAAAGCACGGAAGCATTTCAATGGCTATGCCTGAAAACCTCTTTCTGTACGTTGTTCTACAACATTCTACCATAAACTTTCATCTTATAGTACGTGAATTCTGTGTCAGGACTTCCCTGGTGGTCCAGTGGATAAGACTCTGTGCTCCCAGTGCAGGGGTCCGGGGTTCGATCCCTGGTCGGGGAACTAGATCTTGCATGCATGCCGCAACAAAGATCCCACGTGCCGCAACTAAGACCTGGTGCAGCCAAAACTAATTAATTAATTAATTATTGAATTCTGTGTCAATTTTTTGTGTTTTTCTTTATCTAAAAAAAATTTAAAGGCCAGAATAACACTGTTTTAAAACAATGAAGCTATTTTTCTCTTCTTGAATAAAGAATTGCCTTTCTTCACAATTCAAAGAAGAAACAAAAAATCCATGTGCTCAAAACTCCCGTTATCTTCCTGCCACCAAATCTACAAATGCACCTGTATCCGCCCCCTCTTCCCTTATCATAATAGAAGCAATGGGCCTTCTCCTAGCAGAGGCCAATTGCCCCTCTCCGATCCCCATGTCCCCCTTCTCAGGGACCTTGATGCCCTCAGCTATCCCCTCTTGTTTTGTATTTTCAGTATCTCTTTCTGTTTCTCCCTCTCTCTCTTTCTCTGTAATGGATTCACACTAAATGTGTTCTAGCATCACTCATCTTAAAATAACAAAAAATAACCCTCCCCCTGAACCACACATTCCCCTCTGGCTAAGTCGGAACCAAGCCTCTCAAAAGTTTTCACTTGCATCCACTCCTCAACCCATTCCAATCTGGCCTCTCCCACCAAATCTCCACTAAAATTGCTCTTGATAAGGTCATTAGCTGCTCCGTCAAATCTGACACATACCCTTTGAAGCACTTTTTCCTCCTTGCCTTCCCCAACACCACAACTTTTCTAGGTTTTCTTCTGGGTTTTTTTCTGGCTGTTCCTCCTCTGTATTCTTTCTCAGCAACTCCTTTCCGATCCGTACTCTACAGTTTGGAGTTTTCAGGGCCCAGTTCTGAGTCCTCTTCCTTTTTCCATTTGACAATTTCTCCTAAGATGATCTCTCTACACCTGGGCTTTAAAAGTCATCTAAATGCCAGTGATGCTAGAATTTCTACCTGCAGCCCAGACATCTTTTCTGAGCTCCAGACCCATGTCCCACTGATGAATGAAAGCACAATAGTTTAGATGAACCTGGGGGGCAGACCACTTGGGCTTCAAAACTAGTCCTTCTACTTACTTCCGGGGTGATCCTGTGCAAGTTGGTGACCTTTAAAGTTTCCCCATCTGTAAAATTAGAATAATAATAACAGTACTTACTTCATAAGTGATTGTGTGGATTAAGTGAGTTGATAAAAGCACCTATTGATCCTTTGTAGCACATAACAAGGTTTCATTACCATGATTACTATTACCATATGTGTCCATTAGAATATGTCAAAGGTAGCTCAAAACTTGACCTGTATACAACTGGGTCCTATCTTTTCCGCCCACCCCAAATGCAACTCCCCTGGTTCACCATCTGTGAGTTCTAAGGCAGAATTCTAAGATGATCCCAATGACCCTTTGCATGACCTCCTTCCCTTGAGTGACTGAATATGATGAAATATCACTCTTAGGATAAAGGGTAGGATAAAGGGATTTTGTTGCCGATGTAATTAAGGTCCCAACTCAGTTGACCTCATGATGGGAAGATCGTCTAGGTAGTCTGACCTAATCACATGAAGCCCAGAGAAGATCTGGAAGTCAGAGAGTCAGCGCACGGGAAGCATGTGACACACCTGTGATGCCTGAAGATGGAGGGGCCAAATGAGAAGGAATGCAGATGGCCTCTACCAGCTGACGGAGGCCCCCGGCCGACAGCCATTGAGGAAACTGAGACCTCAGACCAATGACTACAGGAACGCAAATCTGGCAACTACAGGAACGCAAATCTGGCAACTACAGCAATGAGCTTAGAAGTGGACTTTCACCCAGAGCCTCCAGACAAGCACTCTGTCTGGCTACCATCTTAATTTCAGCCATGCCATGGAAAATTTTAACTTACCAAATTGTGAGCTGATAAATGGGTGCTATTACAAGCCACTAAGTTTGTGGCGATCTGTTATGCGGCCACTGAAAATTAATACACCATTTGAACAAATGGTACCTTCAAACATATGTTTGTTCCAGCTTGAAAATCCCATATCGCTACCACACCAAGTTCTGCTGATTCTGTCTCCTAAATATATCTCAAATATATTCATGATTCTTAATCTCTAATTGTTACCCAATCCAAACTTGTATATTCCACCTGAACTTCAGCAATAGCCTCCTAACTGGTCTCCCTTCAGACAATCTTTCCTTCCATCCTCCTCACAGCAAGGGAGTCATTTTTTATAGTACAAAACTCATCTCTGAAAAATCCTTCAACAGCTTCACACTGCACTCAGGATAATGCCTGAATGCCTTATCGTCACCTACAGAACCCTGCACGAAGAGCCCTGGCTACCTTCTCAGCCCCATTTCCTGTGACTTTCCTGCTTGGACACGATGCTCAAGCCACAAAGGCCTTTCTTCCAGTAACCCCAGGTGCCAAGCCATTTCCCACTTCAGGGCCATCTGTGTTACTTCCTTTGTCAGAAATGCTTAACTGCCCCCCCTACTCTTCACCCCATGATAGCCAGGGCCTGAGCTCGAACATTCCCACTTCCCTCACCCATCCCCTGAGGCCCGGCCACCCTGTTAGACTCTCTCATAGAACCTGTACTTCTTCACCGTTTATCACAATTGCAATCATATGGTTAGTTGCATGATTATGTATTTAAGGTCCTTCTCTTAGGTATAGTTCAATGAAGGTAGAAGCCATGTCTAATTTGTTCCCTGCTAAAACCCAGCATCTGCTATGGTGCCAGGCACACAGTGTCAACAAATCCTTAATGGATGAATAAAACCGTGGCTGCTTTGCCCAACTTATACATGACAAAACTATGTCAAAGTTACAAGTTTGATTTGTGTGTGCCCATTAGATTTGTCCTACTCTAGCCCTAATTATGATGTTTCCCTACAAACAAAGGACAGTGGTATAAAGGAAAAATGGGCAACTTCATGGGAAAGGGTTAATGCAAATCTACTGCTAAGTGTTCATGCCCTCTTAATGCAACACCATTCATTTAGATATGAAGTGCAACATTATCCTTATTATATATTTTAAATAGTTTTTCCTTTAGGAAAAACATGTAATTCCACTCCAGTACTGAAGTGGTTTGAGGACAGAGTACTTCAGTTGACTGAATTTTCCTATTAATGATGGGATATTCCACTAATGTAGAAAACTGCCTGGTACAAAGACAGCCCTGTGTATGACTTCCACCATCTTGCCAATAAAATTTCTTTTTAAAAGTATGCCTTGATTTTATTGATTTCTCATTATGTGTTTTTAAAAAACTCTAAAATGGTGTTAATTAATCGGAGACCTCACTTTTTTTTCTTTTTAGAAGAAATATAAAAATAGCACGAACATCACAACAAAGATTTTATTTAAGAAGCAAAATACTGGGTAGAAAGTCAAATATCTTTCCATATTGTCCATCTTACTCATGGTTTGTATCTATGTGTTTGTATATAAATGCATTTAATTATATATTTACCTAATTCCTGCCTTGGCCCAGAAAAGACTTCAGGCAAAATAACTAAAGCATAAGAAAAGAAGAAAGAAAAATAAGAAGAAACATTAGGGACAGAAAATGACACCAGGAAGAGGCTCAAGATGCATGCCAGACCACAATTTTATGTGGTGTAGGCTTGAGATGTGAAGCATTCTAGCCACCAACTTGATAAAAGAGGTCTGCTCCAGGGATCCACTTCACAGCCTTCCTATGAAAAACAGAAGAGCTGGTCAAAGCAGCTCAGCTAGACTTGGTACTAAGATCAGAAAGGAATGTCTTCTTGGGGATTCCCTAGAGACGACATCATTCTACTTCTATTAAGAATGACATTTGTTACCATTTTCTACTAAATAGTTGTCTAAATGACTAACGGCTTCATATTGTTATCCTATTCAGTTACCCAAGCCTGAGGCAAAATTATCTCCTGGTTCATCCAATCTTAAGCAAGATGTGTTAGCTCCCTATTGCTGCTGTAAAAAATTACATAAACTTCATGGTTTATGAACAACATAAATCTGTCTTATTATAGTTCTAGAGATCAGAAGTCTCAAACCAGGTCTTAAGGAGCTAAAATCAAGTGACAGTAGAGCTGCATTCCTTTTGGACACTCCAGGGGACTATCTGTTCTTCACCGTCTAGAGCCTGCTCACATGCCTTGGCTCATGGCCCCCTTCCAGTAATGGCTTCAGTCCAATCTCTGATGCCACTGTTGCATCTTCTCTCCCTCTATTTCCATTCTCACAACACCTTCTCTCTGACCTGTCAACCTCTCTCTCGTAAGGACCCTGTGATTACATTGGACCCACCTGGATAACTCCCCATCCTTAATCACATCTGCAAGGTCTCTGCCATGTACAGAAACATTTACAGGTTAGGACATGGACACCTTGGGGGCAGGTATATTTTTCAGCCTACCACACAAGACTCTATTTACCTGTTTGCAGCTACCTGCAATTTACAAATTGTAATGATGTGTCAGAAAAATAACAATGGAAGGCCCAACTTACATAATAACAGTAAAGCCACAAATGGAAAACTTAATCAAAAGTTTTTTTATTTCAAGAGTTAATCATAGGATTCTTTTAAGTACCAAGTTCACCTTCTTTATTCCAAATAATTTGATACACAAAAATATTATTTACACAATGTTTTGTCAGGAACACACTAGTTATATAAAAAGAAGCACACTGCCACAAAAACTTGAGTGTGAAATAAGTAAAACTGCAATACCAAGTACTGTGTCAAAAATCGGGAACTTTAACTCCCTATTCTCCCTGCAGTCACAGGGCAGGGTGCCTACTGAGTACTAAAAAAAAAAAAAAAAAAGTGAACTAGCCAGCTCACTCACAACTTTAGGAAGGTATAAAGTCCAGAGAACTTCCTTGACTTTTTGGAGGAACAGATATAGTTGAACCCATGCGGGCACTGCTAGAGACAAACAAAATGAGGGCAAGATTCTATTTTAGACCCTATTCATCTTCCCTGAAAAACAAGAGGAATGTAGGAGTGCTCATACCACTGAGGTGCACCAAGATCTGTAAATCATTACAGGAGCTCAAAGGAGAAAACTGTGACAACCCCTCCCTCCCACAGCATTTTGGGACTGACATCTCTCAACAGTGTATTTAATTGTGAAGCTTCAGTCAACACATGATGCTATTATGCTAGATTTTCCCTAGAGGAATTTTCACCAAGCATTATCTTCTTTTTCAGGGTAAGAATTCAATCCTGCCCATCAGATCACTTATGTCTCCAGGAAGCTGAGATTTCATGATTTTTTCTTGCTTTGCAGTAGAGGTTAATGTTGGGTCTGATACAACAGTTGACTTGTCACCTGAGAAGCTTCCCCCCACGAAGCCCCCGCCCCCGTTATAGACTGCAAACGCAAAATATACTTGAATCCCCCTTGATTTAAGGGCTGAGATGTCACCTACTTTGCCCAAATAGATCATTTTCTTTTCTTTTTTAAATTAATTAATTAATTTATTTTTGGCTGCGTTGGGTCTTTCTTGCTGCGCATGGGCTTTCTCTAGTTGCGGCAAGCGGGGGCTACTCTTCATTGCATTGGCAGGCTTCTCATTGCAGTAGCTTCTCTTGTTGCGGAGCACGGGCTCTAGGCACTCGGGCTTCAGTAGTTGTGTCACGTGGGCTCAGTAGTTGTGGCTCACAGGCTCTAGAGCGCAGGCTCAGTAGTTGTGGCACACAGGCTTAGTTGTTCTGCAGCACGTGGGATCTTCCCAGACCAGGGCTCGAACCTGTGTCCCCTGCATGGGCAGGCAGATTCTTAACCAGTGCGCCACCAGGGAAGTCCTAGATCATTTTCTTAATCTCTAAAACTCATGGTAGAAATAAGGGATTTTCTTATAAGTCTAGGCTCTAGGGAATTAAGATAGGGTACTATCAAAAACCTATTTATATTTTGACCATCCAATGTATCCTATAAAGCTAAAGATAGAGCACAAGTTCTGCCTACTCTTCTCAAGGTGAGGAAAGTGTGAAGAAAAGGGAAAAGTACACACACAAACACAAAATATATTTATACATGTATAATATAAAAAGGAGAGCTGCGTTGTTCTCACAGATAACTAAGATTGTCACTGAAATTTTTCTGTGTCTTTTTGTAGATAATCATTATGTTCCTAAAAAGCTAAGTATAAATAAAATCATTATAAATGGAATCATATTCAAAGAGTATCAGGGAATTCTTTTTCAATGGGATTCAATCATGAATCCTCTGGCAAAACAGAATTATCTTTTAAAGTAAATCAGCACTTCTGACTTTTGTCTATACCAAGATTTCCATAGAAATTCCATTGAAGACCAACTTAATGCTGGTAAGTACTTTGGATATAACTCAGTCCAACACCTTTACTTTATGGATCAGTAAACTTAGGCTCAGAAAGGCGAAATGATTTATCTCAAGTCACACAGCAATTTTGGGGCAGAGCCAGAAATATAATCCACCCTCAACCTCTGTTAGCCTTTACTTAGAAGACCCTAAGTATGGATGACAGCAATCAAATACGTACAATCTTTAATTGGAGGCAGAAATCAATCAAGCGTATTTTGGGGAAACCAGACAGAGACATCACAGAAAAACAAAACTAGAGACAAATACCTCTTATGAATATAGACACAAAAATCCTCCACAAAACACTAGCAAACTGAATCCAGCGTGGTGTATAAAAAGAATTATACACATTACCAAGAGGGATTTATCCCAGGAATACAAGTTTGGCTTAACACTCCAAAATTAATTAATGTAATACACCTCATCAATAAAAACAAACAAAAAAACCACGTGATCATCTCCCTAAATGCAAATAAAAATCCGACGCCTTTTCATGATTAAAAACACCCAAACAAATTAGAAAGAGAATTTCCTCAATCTAATAAAGGGTATCTATGAAAAACCCACAGCTAACTTCATACTTAATGGTGAAAGACTAAAGCTTTCCCCCGCTAAGATCAGGAATAAGACAAGGATGTGTGCTTTCACCAATTCTATTGAATATTGTGCTGAAGGTTCTAGCCAAGACAATTAAGGAAGAAAACTAAATAGAAGGCATACACATTGGAAAGAAGTAAAACTATCTCTATTTGCAGATGACGTAATCTTGTAAGACATCCAATAAAAAAAACATTAGAACTAATATACTAGTTAGGCAAGGTTGCAGGATACAAGATTAATATACAAAAATAAGTTATATCTCTATATACTTTTAGTGAACGACCCAAAAATTAAACTAAGAAAATAATTATTTTACAACAGCAGCAAAAAGAATAAAATATTTAGGAATAAATTTAACAAAAGAAGTATAAACATATAGTCTGAAAACTACAAAATGTTGAAAGAAATGAAAGAAGATCTAAATTAATGGAAAAACATTCCATGTTCATAAATCACAAGATTTAATATGCTAAGATGGCAACACTCCCAAAATTGATCTACAGATTTAATGTAATCCCTACCAGAATCATAGTCGGCTTCTTTGCAGAAATGTTGACAAGCTAATTCTAAAATTCATGTGGAAATTCAAGGGATCCAAAATAGCCAAAACAATTTTGAAAAAGAAGAACAAGGCTGGAAGACTCACAATTCCCAATATCAAAACTTACTAAAAAGTTACAGTAGTCAAGACAGTGTGGTGATGGCATAAGGACAGACACAAAAATCAGTGGAATTGAATTGAGAGTCCCAAACTAAATCCATACATCTATAGTCAATTGATTTTTGACAAGAGTGCTGAGAAAATAAAATGGAAAAAGAGTAGCCTTTCAACAAATGAGGCAAAAACCTAAATGTAACAGCTAAAATCATACAACCCTTAGAAGGAAACAGATATAAAATCTTTGTGACCTTGAATTAGTCAATGATTTCTTAGATACAATACCAAAAGTAAGAGAAAGAAAAGAAAAAAATTGGACTTCATCAAAATTAAAGACTATAGTGCTTCTAAGGTTATCACTGAGAAAAAAAAAAAGATAATCCACTTTATGGGAGAAAATATTTGTAAACCATATATCTAAATACAGATCTAAGGGATCTATATTTACAATACAGATCTGTAAATACAGATCTAAGGGATCTGTATTTACAATACATAACTCAGATCTCAATAATAAAAAAGACAAATTAACCAATTAAAAAATGGGCAAAGGATCTGGATAGACATTTCTCCAAACATATACGAATGGCCCATGAGTACATGAAAAGATGCCCAACATCATTAGTCATTAGGAAACACAAATCAGAACTACAGTGAGATACCACTTCATACTCACTAGGAATGGCTATAAGCACAAAGACCTACAATAACAAGTGATGGCGAGGATGTGGAGGAACTGGAGCCCTTGCTAGTGGGACCGTAAAGCAGTGCAGTCACTTTGGAAAACTTAAGTTAAACATAGACTTACCACGTGATCCAACAATTTTACTCTTAATATGTACCCAAGAAAAATGAAAACATAGGTCCATGCAGAAACTTGTACACAAATGTACATAGCAGCATTATTCGCAACAACCAAAAGGTTGAAACAACCCAAATGTCAATCAAATGATGAATGGATAAAATACAGTACAACCACACAATGAAATATTACCTGTCAATTTAAAAAATGAAGTGCTGACACACGTTACAAATGGATGAATCTTGAAAATACTATGTTTAGTAAAAGAAGCCAGTGATAAAAGAGCACATATTATAAAGTTCCATAATAAGAAATGTCCCTAGGCAAATACACAGAAAGCAGAATTAGCAGTTGCCTAGGGTTGGGGATGGGTTGTGGGAATGTGGAGTAACCGATATAAATGGGTAAGACGTTTCTTTTTAGGGTGATGGAAAGTTCTAAAATTAGATTGTGGTGATGGTTGTGTAACTATAAAATGTATTGAATTGTACACTTAAAACAAGTGGATTTTATGGTATGTAAATTATATCTCAAAAAAGCTGTTTAACAAAAAAAGACATTGCAGCTTCCCCATTCAATCACTTGTTCTGGGGGAGCCAGCTGTCATGTCATGAGGACATTCAAGCAGCCCTATGGAGAGGTCCACATAGCAAGGAACTGAAGCATCCTGCCAACAACATGTGAGTGAGCTGTCTTGGAAGGGAACCTCCTGCCCCAGACAAGTCTTCAGGTGAATGCAGTCGTGGCCAACATCGCGACTAAAACCTCATGAGAGACCCTGAGTTAGAACTGTCAGGCTAAGCAACTCCTGAATTCCTGACCCACAGAAATCATGTTGCTTTAGGCCACTAAGTTTTGGCATAATTTGTTGCACAGCAATAGGTAACTAATACCCCTTCCTTGACCCTCCCCTCAGTGTTTCGCTCTCTCTCCTAATGACAGACATCTAAGGGAATGTCTTCCCAGCAACCCTTCCTCTTCTAAGAGTTTAGTTTCCACCCCCATCCATATGTTCACCATAGTAGCTGTCATGTTAGTATAACATGATCCCATTCCCTGGCCTTAGTTGAACAATCCAAAAGTAGGCACCTTACCAAAGCCAAGCTAATAAAGTCCTTCGCTAATATTTTTGTACCTGAAGCTGATAAAAAGGCAGTGTCTCTCTGGTACCGAGAGCTGTAAGATATAAAACTTGGGGTCTGTCAATAGCCATGTTCCTTCCCACGTGGAAAAAGGTGAACAGCAGTGGAGAAGAATGAAGCCATCACATAGAGACAAGCAAAGAAGCAAAGATTCACCATGGAGAGAGTTCAGACAGCATCAGTCTCTGGTTCCAGGGATTCCTGATGCAACTCAGTCCTTTCAGTGGGAAGACCACATGTGTCTTGTAACCCCAGCATATAAAACAGAACTCAGTACATAAGAGGTAATGAAATATTTATTGAATAAATGAGTAAGATAACCCTTCCAATAGTACCCCCTCTTTTTTGTTGCTGTGGTTCAACAGAGTTAGATTTGAAACCTAGAAGTCCTAAACCTCTTCTTTGCTAACTTTATACTCTGTATATCCTTCTATTATTACATTATGACAATATATCCTAATTACTGGTTTACATGGCCTCCTCCCCTACCATCAGAGGGCAAGAAATTTTCTCATTTTTTGTATCATCAGTACCATTTAGCCTAGAAAACAGAAAGTGTCAAGAAATGTTTAACTGATCTAATCAATCCTTTACTCTTGTGATCTTCAGATTTGCATGCAAACAGCATCTCCTGAGCGCCTAATCTGTGCCAACCAAACCAACAGTCTCATTCAATTTTCACACTCGGTAGATGAGAGAAGTGAGTGTGAAAGAGTTGAATTGACTTGCCCAAGTCTACATAGCTAGTAACTGGCAGAGCTGGGATTTGGAACCAGGTCTTCCAATTTCATGTCCAGGGATGCCATGCTACTTGGTCTACACTACTGGAACACTTTCCATGTTCTTACATGTAACTTGTTGCCTCTTCACTCATCCTACAGCAGACAATACAATGTTGAGCACAAACGGGCAATCGCCAGCTGCTGACTTGATATGACTATATGCTTGTCCACATTTTGAGAAGCAAGGGACCACATCAGATCAAATTACTTTGGTGCCTATTATAGCATCATGTGCTGACAGGGGCCCAGTTGGCTGAAGATGAGAGAATCTTTCAAGCTATATTTTAACAGTGTTTTTGACCACTATATCCGGTCAGTTGTTCCAGCGTTCAGCAATAAATCAAAGTGACTGTTCATTTCCTTTGACAGTTAACAGTACTAATGAATTCAGTATAATCTCACCATCCATCAGAAAAATTTCTAAAATGCAAGCTTGAAGCTGATGATTCACAGAGTAGAGAAGGGGAAATAAAGCAGTTCTCATTGTTTTCTACAAAACTAGCATTGTAAAAAAACTTTGAAAAACCAGCATTGTTTGCAAAATCCAGAAACTGAGCAGTCGGTTGACTACTAATAAAGCAGGTTGCTCCTTGGTCATTTAGCAAAAATCTGCTTGCTGCACCACTGTCAATTGCTGACGAGCATATGATTTCAAGTAGCTTTTGCTGTACAGAACGAGTCTACATACATAAATCAGTGAATCGTTATGTAAGAAAAGAAAAAGAAATTCAAAATTTCCACACCAGAAAACACCTGACACTGAGCCTGGCAAAAATCAGATATTAATACTGAATAAATGTTTACCGAATCAATTATTGAATAACCCTTTGAAAACATCAGTTGTCTATTAAATTGAGAGAGAAAAATCAAACCAGCCAAACATACACAGGTTACATTAGGAACTCCAAAAAATTATGGAGTAACTGGCTCAAGATATATAACAAATTCACAATGACCAAAAAAAAAAAAAAGATTTTAAGCCAATGTTTAAAAATGTTGAAATAAGTAAGCATGCATTTGACATCCCTCTTAAATTAAGTCACCACACTGGCACTCTGTGTAACGCTAACCAGCAATAACAAAAAAATAAAAGAACAGGTGACAGATCTAACTTTGCAATCTGTCCAAAACAGTAACAAGGTGGTTGTTTCAAGGCACGCACTTGAAACCTGCTATTTAAGCTCTGTGTCTACACAGTAAAAGAATATGCCAAAGAAGCTGAATCAAAAGCCTTAATAAACACAAGAACATTTAATAATAATAATGAACAATTCATTAAAATGTATTATCTGTTCAGAAGTGCAAAAGGATCTCTAATAGGAGACTGGGCTCCACAAATATAAACCCAACCTATACTGATTAGTCCGAATAAGCATTTTCCAAAATGAACAACCCATAACGAATAACGTAACAAGTATAAAGCCTGGGACGACTCTAGTGATCGCAAACATCAGAACGTGAGCGCTTAAGCTGTATAGTTAGCCGCTTTTACCTAGAGCTTCAAATTTACTGAGCCTTCTTCTCAAGAGACCTTTGAAAGAAATTTAAGGCCAAGTATAGTATTTCATGATGATTGCAAATAAAGGCACTCAGTCCCTAGAGCCCGCGATCCCTCTTTACGTCACTAGAGACTGGACTCCTGAAAAGGCCGGGGGAAAGCCACCCTTTCATCTTGCACAGGACCGCAGCACCTTAGGGACCCCCTCTAGGGAAGCTGAGGAGCGGAGAAGTGAGTCATGCTCCAAAACTAAGCGTCGTTCACCCTACACTGAGGAAGGCGCACCTCTCACCCTAGACAGGATGCAGTGACAGATGTGGCACCTGTGCGGGAAGGGGGCGCGAAGACATCCTCAGAGTCAGTGCCAACAGGCAGCTG
>NW_020185338.1:1595640-1673160 GCF_003031525.2 Neophocaena asiaeorientalis asiaeorientalis | reverse complement strand
CCCGCCGCTCATTCCCGGGCTGGGGAAAACTTTCCGCCAGCTCCCCTAGGGCGCGCCCCCACATCCCGGGACCCCCGAGCTCCCGCCCCGTCCGAGAGGCCCCGCCCAGGGCCCGCCCCCCGCGCCCTCGGCACGGCCCCGTGACCCCAGCCCCAGCAGACCCCTGCGTGCCCTCAGGGCGCGCCCCGGCGCCCAGTCCGGCCGGCAGAGGGCGGGGTCGCTCACCCGTCCGCAGCTCGTGCTTGACAGTGAGGAGCTGCTCTCCCCCGGCGCCGCCGTCCCTGCTGGTGTCTGTGGCGCCGCCACCGCCGCTGCCGCCCTCCTCCTCCATCTTCTCCCTTTCCCGATCCCGCGGGGTCCTCTGAGGGGACACGGGAGACAGCGGACGCCCGGGCCCTCACAGCTCCCGCTGCAGCCTCAGGAGCCGGGGTGCGGCGGCTCCAGAACTCGGACGCCGAGACGAGTAGCTTTCCCGCTCTGGCCGCACGGCTAGCTCCTCCGCCTCCTCCCCCTTCGGCGGGCACCGCTAGTACCGCGCAACCAAACCGCCCCCTGCTTCGCCGCCTCCTCCGTCAAGCTGCTCCGCCCACAGCCAGCAAGGTAGCCACAGCCATTCGAGCCGCCATCGCTTATTGGGCAGAGGGCGCGCGCATCTGTCAGCGCCGGCTCCCATTGGACAGTCCTCTCTGACGCCTCACGAACCGCCCCGCCCCTCTCCTCGAATTGTTGTTGCTTGGCGGAGTGGCAGGAGAGGGAGGAGCGCGACCGCTCCGATTGGTGAGTCCGGAGTTCTGCCCCGCCCGTCTCCGCTGGTGCGCACGCGCAGTCAGAACGTTCCCTTCCCAGACATTCCCAGAACGGTCACACCCCTCATTCCCCAGCTTCGATCTGTTAGTAAACAGTGTCTAGTAGTCAGGAGGCGCTCGGGATCTGTGATTGGCTATTGCCGAAAGAGGCGGGGAGAGCTGATTGGAACGTTTGGTCCGCCAGTCACCGTGAACAGAGGAGGAGCTTAGAAGAAAGCACTTCTCACGCACGTGTTTGCGGACGTACCTGATGGTCCCTGGCAGCGATCCACAGGTGTGTGACCAGCTGGACGACAGGGTGTCTTAAAAAGGTGTTACTCGCCCTAGTGAGTCCTAAACAAAGTTAAGTGGAGTTCGTGCTTAAGTACAGGTAGTTCTTAGACGTTTCAAAAATTCCGGCTCACCATGAGGACTTTTGCAAAGGATAAACATTTCCATTTTGTACAAGACGCATCCTAGGCACCAAAAGGCTACAGTGATTAATAAAATAGAATACAATCCCTGCCCCTAAGCAACTTTCAATAGAACACGAGAAACAGACGATCTGTGAAATACATAGGAAACTGTAAAGCAGAATTCGAAATAATACAGTCGTACAAACTGTTAAGAGAACTGTACAGATGGCAATAGAAAGCAGCCCTAAACAATAAGTAAACTAACTGATACGGCTGTGTTCCAATAAAACTTAATTTATGGACATTGTAATTAAATTTAACACAAGTTTCACGTGATGATATATTCTTTTAATTCTTTTCAAACATTTAAAAATATAAAAACGATTCTTAGCTCTTGGGCCATTAAAAAAACAGGCAGGAAAACAGATTTAGCCTGCAGGCCATAGTTTGCAGACTCCTGGGTTAGACTGCCATGGAAAAGAAAGCAGAGAAGCCTCAGCAGGTGCTTCAGGCTGCTTCAGCTCCCTGGGCTTACCTGCCTGGAATATTCATCCCACTAAACCATGACTGCCTACTTGTCTTTCTCCTCCACAAGTAGTGTGTTGTTTGGAGCCAGGAAATGACTGTGTGCAGTGTTCATTTGTTCACTCAACAACTTTTATGCCAGTTATGAACCAAGTACTGTGATGGATACTAGAGACACAGGGGAGCGAAACAGATGCAATCCTTGCTCTTGTAGAGCATACAGTCTTGAAATGGAAATCAGTATTAAATAATCACATAAAGGAATGTAAACTTTCCATTGTGATCATGCTGTAAAGGAAAATTATAGGGTGCTGCAATAGAATATATCAGGGAGGCCTAATTTAGGTTAGCGGAGCTTGAAGGCCTTTATAAGGAAGTCTTATTTAAGGTAATTCTTTAAAGATGAGTAGATTTTAACCAGGATGTGGCAGAGATTGGCCTGATGCTCACCAATCTCATTTCCTCTTCATGGACACACAGGAAAAGTACATTATTTTTTCCTTTGCAGTTAGGCCAGGGTCATGTGACTGTGATCTGGCCGACCGGGTGTGGGCACATGCAATGTGTGCCATTTCCAGGCCTGGCCGCATGCATATCACTCATGCTCTCTTCTCTTTCCACAGCACCTACAAGGGCCACATGTTGAATGTGGGCATGCCACAATTTTAGATGCACCCTGAAACCCTGCATCTCCACTTGAAGAAGAGCCACCCTGACCTCCTTCAGACTGAGATGTGAGCAATAAATGAATCTTTTTAGGCATAAGCTACAAACATGTTGGGGTTGTTTGCTACCAAAGCAGAATCCAGTCTACCCTAACAATTTCACAAGTGAATTGCTGGGGCGAGAAAATTCTAGAAAGATGCAGATGCAATGTCCTGAAACAGGCAAAGAGCGTATTGTATGTTAGGGACTGAGAGAAAGCAAATGGGGCCATAACACAGTAAGCAAGAGATGAGGTGAGGGAGGCAGACAGAGACCCAATCGTGCAGTTTGTGATTAGCCTATTAGTAATTAGGGAGTTTTTCCTGTGTGAAGTCAGAAGCAATGGAAGGAATTGAGATGGGAGAATGATAGAATTGGGGTACTATTTTCAAAAGTTACTGTGGTTAGTGTTTGGAGACTGGGCTGGAGGAAGCAAGAAGGGATACAGGGAGACCAGTTAGGAGGTTATCACAGCAGTTTGGGCAAAAGATGATAGCAGGCATTGTAGATATGGAAAAGAAAAGGATGGTGTCTAGATATATATTTTGGACTTCATGAAGGACTGATGTCATGGGCCAGGATAAAAGGGGTATCTGGAACAACACCAAAGTTTCTAGCAGGTGCAACTGTGTGGATGAAAGAGGAAGGTGGTACTGTGTAATGAGGGGCTGAATTAAAGGAAGAGCACATAGAGAGAATATCAAGAGTTTAATTTTGAGACATTCAATGCCAATATTAAGTAGCTATGTGGTTATATGAGTCTGGAACTCTGCAGAGAGGTCTAGGGTTAGAGATATAAATTTAGAAACCACTGGCACATACAATATTTGAGGCCAGAGTTATGAATAAGATTACCGGGGGAGAGAATGTGCAGAAGGAAAAGAGAAGAGGAGCCCAGGACTGCACTCTAGGAATTTCAACATTGAGATGCTGGAATGAGAAGGGGGAGCTGGAAGCGCAGGAGGAAAACCCAGAGAGTTTTGTATCTTGGAAGCCAAAGTGTTTCAAGAAGGAGGGAGTGGTCAGCTGGGTTACGTGCCCTGAGAGGTCACGTGAGATGAAATCTGGGAAAGTTCCCATACATTTGCCAACTTGGGTGCCACTGGTGACAATTTCCTAGGCAATTTTGGTAGAGCAAATGAGAGGTGAAGGAGTAGAAACAGTGCGCATGAACATGTTTTTCAAGGAGTTAGCCTCTGAATGAAAATAAAGAAATGCCCTAGCTGAAGGGATCCAGGGAGGTGGATTTTTTTTTTCTACTTTTTACTTTCAGATAATTTTTAAGTTGCAAAAACAGTACAGAGTTTCCACACACCCTCCACCCAGCTTTTCCTGAGGTTAATATGTTACATACCAAGTTCAATCATCAAAACTGAGAAATTAACATTGGTACAATATTCTTAAATAAATGACAGACTACAGATTTCGCCACTTGTTTCATAAAAATGGTCTCTGTATTTTTAGATGGTTGAAAAAGAATGAAAAGAAGAGTATACCGTGACACATGAAGGTTATGTAAGATTCCAATTTCTATGTGCCAGAATCCAATCCATTTTCCTACATTACATTTAGTGGCCATGGCTCTTCAGTCTTCTCCAATCTGTAGCAGTTCCTTAGTCTTCCCTTGCTTTTCATCACCTTAACTCTTTTGAAGAGTGCTGGTCAAGTATTTTTGTAGAATACCCTTTGCTTCGGGTTCATCTGATGTTTTGTTCATGATTCAATTGGGGTTACACATTTTGGCGCAAGAGTACCATAGAGGTGACAGGCTCTGTCAGTTCATCGTATCGGGGTACAAGAAGTTTATATGCGTATTACTTGTGATGTCAACCTTGAACACTTGGTTAAGGTGGTGTTTGCCAGGTTTCTCTAAAATTATTTTCCCACTGTAATTAATAAATATTGGGAGGGCGTGTGAGATACTTTTAGACTATGCAAATATTCAGTTTCTCTTTAAACTTCCACCCACTGGTTTTAGCATCATTTAGTGGATCTTGCCTACAACAGTTATGACTGTGGTATTCTAATGGTAATTTTCTATTCGGTTGTTTTTTAAGATGAGAAGTACTGGAACTTGTTTGGATGGTGATGGGATGGTGACGGGGGAGAGGTTGGAGAACCAATGAAGACAGTCTCTGAAAAAGTGGACGGGGCTGGGAGCCTGAGCTCTCTGTGAGGTTTGCCTTTGATGGGAAGAGGCCCCAAGTCCTTCACTGTGGCAGGAGAGTGGGAAGAGGGGCTGGTGGCAGGCATGGACCAGCTTATAGACTTGAGGGTATGTTGGTTATCTCATCTCAGTATCCCTGGCATCTAGCATTGGCTCTAGCCCAGAATGGGCTTTCAGTAAATGTTTGTTGAATGAATGAAAAGTGAATGAGAGAAAGTAGGAAACCTACACTTAAAGAGTAGGTATAAAAAGACTAGCTAATTGTGGGTATATCTCAGTAAAGCAGGAATAGGCCCTATGAGCTGATCCCACTTGTAGATAGTTAAAAACTACACAGCTGTGCACACATGTAGCAAAGAGCTTATTTCAGAGATTCAAGCTCTGTGCTGAGGGACAAAGGAGCTGGGATGAGATGGATTTGGGGTCTGAGGATAGTGGAAACAGTTTGGAACAGTCACTGTGGAAAATAAATATTGTGTATTGCGAGCCAGCTTGGATGATTGCCGACTAGCCCTGGGAGCTCAGGTAGAGTCTGAAAGCCTGAATCAGGATAGTTAAACGTCTTTTCTCTAACAATTTACACTCCCCCTCAGGTTTGGAGGTTAGCAGTTGGGCAACAACCTGGTTGAAATCAGTGACCCTGGGGCCCAAGCAGGGTGAGAGGGCAGTGAAGCCAGCGATAAACTGCTAACCTGGGGGAACAGGGTGGAATCCAGAAGCTGGAGCTCACATAGATGAGTAGAACAGCACTTCTCAACCCTGGCTGCACATTAGAATCACCTGGGGTACATAAAAAATCAATATTTCCATCTCTGAAAAGTATGAATTCATTGGTCTGAGGCAGGGCCTCGACTTCAGGTTTTTTTTTTTGTAACTCCCCAGGTGATTATAATGTAGAACCACTTTTGCAGTGTGCAACTCTAATGTACAACCATTAGAGTAGAGGATGGTAAGTAAGAGCAAGTTGGAGTTTTGAAACAACGGCAACTTTTCAAAGGTAGTGATGATGCTGGATAAGGTGGGAAGGATTATAGATCAGTGGCTGAAAATGCCAAATCAAATGGGTGGGCGGGGCTTAACTGATGGGGCAGTGACACTAGAGGATGGCTTGGAGTCAAAGGAGGAACCGTGCTGAAGAGGAGCGAGATAGCGGACAGGGCTCTGTAGGTAGCTGCTAGAATTGAGTGAAACATCCCTGCTCCCTCCTGCCCTGAGAGATGCACAAGTAGGGAGGGTGGGCCTGTCCATGACAGGGCTGGGAAGGGGAAGGTATCCAGGAGAAAATCAGGTTTCTGCTAAGGCTGGGAAGAGTAATAGTGGAAAAAGCTTGAAAATAGGTTTGTTCCCCTTAGGAACGGCCTTTCACCAGGCATGCTGGTACCTGGTGCCAGAATGGGGGTCCCTGCTCACCCCATTATCTTGTGGGCCTGTGTCCATGGCATGGCACCTTGCTACATGGTCTTATCCTTAGTGTGGGGGTCTGGAGCAAAGTGGCAGGCGGAGGGCCTTGCTCGGTGTGAGCCCTTAGGACTTAATGATCCCATTATTCATGCACTGTGAGCTGGAACCTCCTCACCTTTGGATTTGTAAGAATTGGGAAACTCCAGAGGCTCACCACCTCACACTCCCCTTTAATGGGCTCTATGAAAACACTCAGATGTATACTCAGAGAAGAAAGAACTTCTTTCAAAACGTCAAAAATGACATTACCAACATCTTGATTCTGTTTTTGACCCTGTCAGAACCTTCACGTGTGGTATAGATCCAGGAAATTTAAGGGACTCTCTGTAGCTGCAGAGACCAACAGAGTCACGGAGTGTGAAGTTCATACTCTCAGAAGGCAGCCATCCATGGCTGAAGTGGATGTGTTGCCACTGTTCTCAAGAAGGATGTTGGGAAGGCACACACACACACACCTTGAGTTCACAATTGGGAAGGAAATTCTGTGAGGGGGGAGCAGCATTTATACAGTTTTCTCACTCTACTTTCTGGTATCCCATATTGAACCTACAAAGCTTAGAAACCCTCCAGATGTGGCAGATATGAAGCACTTGACTGAATCTGAGGATCCGGTCTGAAATCTGGCTATGTGGACCTGTGCCGACCAGTGCACAGCTGGGGGAGACTGTAGAGGCATGCACATCACAAATATATCCAGGTGAACATAGCAAAGACATTTTTACTCCCTTCCTTCTCACTCATACCACCCCCCCTCCAAATCTTCCGGAAGCTACAAAAAGCAAAACAAAGAAAAAACACAGAAAAAGCCCCATTTTTAATGAAACAAGGAAACTCTCAAAACCTCAAACCACAAACCGTGAAGTATGCCTGCCAAATACTGTAAAAATATGTGCTGAAATTGGTGAAACGCTGAGAGCCAACATACACTGCCTCCAGGCTTGAGCCGGAAACATGTTTTCTTAGATGTTGGTATCATACTCCCAAGGGACCAAATCATTGATCCTGGGATTGGAGTGGGGTTTCCCAAAGGCAAGGGGGATCTTATATTACTGGGGGAACAGGAGATAAATTTAGGTGGTACATGGACAGTCATTTAATTATATCAACTAGCATAATGAAAAAGTGATTCCTTTAGAGCTTGCTTTCATTTGTGATTACATCAAGAAGAAAGTCTTGGTTTGGTACCAATGGCCTTTAACTTATTTCTAATTTGTACTAAACTCTCTTTCTAACCAGAAAAATATAGACCTCAGACAACTGTATCTAGCTAGAACTTACTATCTTTGTTGTGTTTTCATTGTATTTATTTTAATAGTTACTTCCTATTTATGGCAAGTGATACTGGCTTTTCATTTATAATAGTGATATACCTCCATTCTAAATAAGTAAAAATTGGGAATTGATTCAAAGAAGAATGTTGGTTATACCAGAGAGGACATGCAGATGAGGCAAAAATTGAGAAGTGGTACCCAAATGACTGAAATTTAGATTTGAATAATAGGATCCAAGGACCCCAGAGGAGAAACAGGTAGTGTTCTTACAACAAAAAACAAACAGGATGATAGCAGGAAGGTCAACATTAAGGAGAAAGCAGGCTGATGTTTATTTATTTCTATTGTATGTGACCTGGCCTCCAAACCAAAGAAGTCTCCTGGAGATGAGAGGGTGAAGGGGATGGAGAGAAAATGGCTAGATTATTGCCCAGAGAGCCTAGACTGAGAGGGCCCTGCTGAGGCCCTCAGGAAGCTCTTCAGCACCCAAACCTGAGTATCTAAGAGACATTCTTTATGGAGAGGAAATTAACAGATTTGGAATCACACTAAAGTAAAGCTACCAAGTGCCTCTGTGCCCTTCTTCCACCCCTTCCCATGCTATTCTTTAGCAAGTAATTATCCATCTCATTGGAGAAATTACAAAAGTTTTTTTAGAAATCTCAAAGAGGAGGTTCAGGGGTACAAATAAGGAATTACATAGCAACAAAAGAGGGTAAAACTGAGCGGCAGAACTCAAGAAGGCAAAGAGTGGAAAGCCATTTTAGAATCAACCAAAAATAAAACGAACACAAGTAAAAACACAATGGAACAATACAGAAAAAGGACAAAGAAACGTTTTAAATTATTTAAAAATTTTATAGTTACAGAAAATAAACTATGGAGATCCAATATATGAATAATTGGCATTCCTGAAGAAGTGCCCAGGATAAATGGAGCAATAGAAGAAACTTAACTGAAAAGAAGACTTGAGTCAGCAGGTAGAAAGCACACACTGTGAAGGGAAAATCAGTACCAAGTGATCACTGATAAAACATACCAGATAGAAAAGATGCTCAACATCACTAATCATTAGGGAAATGCAAATCAAAACCACAATGAGGTATAACCTCACACCGGTCAGAATGGCCATCATCAAAAAATCTAGAAACGATAAATGCTGGAGAGGATGTGGAGAAGAGGGAACCCTCTTGCACTGTTGGTGGAAATATAAATTGATACAGCCACTGTGGAGAACAATATGCAGGTTCCTTAAAAAACTAAAAATAAAACTACCATATGACCCAGCAATCGCACTACAGGGCATATACCCTGAGAAAACCGTAATTCAAAAAGAGTCATGTACCACAATGTTCATTGCAGCACTATTTACAATAGCCAGGACATGGAAGCAACCTAAATGTCCATCAGCAGATGAATGGATAAAGAAGATGTGGCACATATATACAATGGAATATTACTCAGCCATAAAAAGGAACGAAATTGAGTTATTTGTAGTGAGGTGGATGGACCTAGATAGAGTCTTTCATACAGAGTGAAGTAAGTCAGAAAGAGAAAAACAAATAACCGTATGCAAATGCATATATATGGAATCTAAAAAACGGTACTGATGAACCTAGTGGCAGGGCAGGAATAAAGACACAGATGTAGAGAACAGACTTGAGGACACGGGGTGCAGGGGGGAAGGGGAAGCTGGGATGAAGTGAGAGAATAGCACTGACATATATACACTACCAAATGTAACATGGATGGCTAGTGGGAAGCTGCTGCCTGGCACAGGGAGATCAGCTCGGTGCTTTGTGACCACCTAGAGGGGTGGGATAGGGAGGGTGGGAGGGAGGCTCTAGAGGGAGGGGATATGGGGATATAGGTATACATATAGCTGATTCACTTTGTTGTACAGCAGAAACTAACACAACATTGTAAAGCAATTATACTCCAATAAAGATGTGAAAAAAGAAAACATACCAGGTAAAAAATCAAAAGCAACACCTAATATTAAATGACAATGAAGCAAGTCTACAGAAGTCAAGAGCATAAAATTACGACTCATGAATTTTATTTTCTGCCAAGTTGTCCTCTAAGTATAAAGGCTATTGGCAGTCATTCTTGAGCATAAAAAAACTAAGGGTTTGCATATTCTTGAGAAAAGTTCTTTATACTTAAATTCAGTCAACCAAAAAATGAATCAAAACAAATCAAGAGAAGACTTGAGGATTGAGAAAAACTGCTGAAGATGAGTTTTGCAAGGTTTTAAATGCAGAGTTAAGAGTAAACAGCTGTGGGATTGACAGTTAAAGAGCAAAATGTAAACATTGCAAACTCTTACGCTGTAAAAATAATTATATACCTAAGAAAAATTGGGATGGGGAAAAGGCAGTGGGAGAACTTGTAAGCATGTAAATTTACTCATCTGTAAGGACACGGAAATAATCACTCTGAAAAATGGAATGCATGAACTGCAGCTGTTTAAGCAAGCATGATTCCAACTTCTTGATGATTTTTGTATTCGTTTTTCTTAACGGATACTTCAAGAATGTTTGTGGTACAGAAACATATAGCTGAAGTTCAGCAATTCCTTCAATTTCATTTCAGTTTCTTTTTCTATAAAATTAGTATAATCATTTTACTTAAAACTAATTGGCAGAATAAAATCCCAGTGTTGTCTGTTGATGTTTCTTTCAGCTCTGTTTCTGAGCACAAGGACCCATTGAGATAATATATTCCAAATGTCGATGGCTGTTTCTAGGAAGTGAGATTTGGGGCATGTTTTTTAAAAACTTCCTCTTTGTACTTTTGTGTTATTTTTATCATAAAAAGACCATGTATAAAAATAATAGTCACTTTCTGAGTAGTGTGGTAGAACAGTAAAATGGCCCCCATAACCTTTGTCCTCAGGTGTGACTCCTATGATTATGGTATGTTACATAGCAGAAAAGGATTTCACAGATGCAATTAAGGTTACTAATTAGTTGACTTTAACATTGGGAGATGATCAGGGTGGGCCTAACCTAATCACATGAGCACTTTTATTTATTTATTTTTTTGCGGTACGAAGGTCTCTCACCGTTGTGGCCTCTCCCGTTGCGGAGCACAGGCTCCAGACGCGCAGGCTCAGCGGCCACGGCTCATGGGCCCAGCTGCTCCACGGCATGTGGGATCCTCCTGGACCGGGGCACAAACCCGCATCCCCTGCATCGGCAGGCGGACGCTTAACCACTGCACCACCAGGGAAGCCCCCACATGAGCACTTTAAATGCTGAGAGTATTCTCTAGCTAGTAGCAGAAATCACAAGATTCAAAGCATGATAAGGCTTCAATGCAAATAGGTATACTGATGCTGGCTTATGAGATGGAGGGGGGCCATGCGAAAAGGCCCTGAGTGCAGCCTCTAGGAGCTGATAGCAACCCCTTGACAACAACCAACAAGAAAACCAGGTCCTCAGCCCTAGAACTGCAAGGACCCGAATTCTGCCAATGGCCTGAATGAACTAGGAAGTAGATTCTTTGCCAGAGCCCCCACATAGAAGCCCAGCCTGGCTTGCACCTTGATTTCGGCCTTGTGAGACCCTAAGCAGGGAACCCATTTGATCTGGCAAGTTCCGACCTACAGAACCGGGGGATCATAACTGCTGCTGAAGTTTGTGGTCATTTGTTACACAGTAATAAAAAACCAGTACAAGTAGTCAACATTTTTCTCCATGCCAGACATACAGAATCAGAGTCCTCATCATAAACGTCAGCATCCCCACGCCCTCCTCACCCTTCTGCATTTGCAGAGCTCAGCGTATCTCCAGAAGCCCCAAATGATCTGTGAGAAAATGGACCACTTTGTATAATGACTGGAAGACTCCAGTTTGGGATTAGATGTTTGTGGAGGTGTTGAATCAGATTATGCCTTTTGCACCAGTTGACTTTTTAAACAACAATCAAAACATTGGTTTTAAATGGATAAATAGACAAGTTGGGGACAGGAAGCTGGAGGTGAAGAGGAGGAGGTTAGGAATGGGCAGGGTAGGAAGGCAGCCTGGTGGGAGGCCCAGTAGACAGGAGCAGTGAAAATACCTCTGTCGCACCTCATCTTTTTCTCCCAGTTCCATTCCTCAGAAACAGTAATTTTAGCTTTTTAGATATTTCTTCTGGAGTTATCTATCTGTAAATAATATGCTTCTATCACTATTGATTGATTTGTTTTATACATTATTTTTTCCCTACATGATAAATAAGGATTTAGGTCATTTCACCAGTACCCCGACCCCTTCTCTTTATATAATTACAAAACTTCTTTGTTTTTCTATAGGTTACCTGTGTTGCACTGATACACCTTTATTTCTTGTTCCATCAGCTAAGAGTAGTATCTCTCTTTTTCTTTTTAATTTTTATTGGAATATAGTTGATTTACAATGTCGTGTTAGATTCAGGTGTACAGCAAAGTGAATCAGTTATACATATATCCACTCTTTTTTAGATTCTTTTCCCATATAGGCCATTACAGAGTATTGAGTAGAGTTCCCTGTGCTACACAGTAGGTCCTTATTAGTTATCTATTTTATACATAGTCGTGTGTATATGTCATAAGGGCAGTATCTGTTGACTGTTCACTTTCTAAGATGAAGATAGCGGCAGCCCTACACTTCTCTTCCATATCTACCTCCCAACTTCTGACATTTACAATTTTAAGGATAAGAACATTTACATTCTACTCTTAACCATAATTAACTCTCCCACAGACTGATCCTAAAAACTGAAACTCACTTAAATAGCATTTACATTGTTGTGACTCTGTAAATATTGTTCTCTGAAGAAGCAAAATGTTTTTGAAGGTTGCTCTTTCTTTTATGGTACAATTTTTTCCCTTGGATTTTCTATTTGCGTCTCTTTTATCTTGTTACATTTTTCTTTATCATGGCTCATTTCCCCCCAGCTTCTTCATCCAATCAGGGATTCTGTTGAGTTTTTAAGCCCTCCCCTCTGAGGCCCAACGTCCTCCTGTGGCATAGCAGATGTGATGGGATTTTCCTTCATGGGTTTCCTGGGTCAATTCCAGGCTTTCCAAGATCCGTATCTCCCCACTTCTTAGATGATACCTTTCTTTTCCTGCAGTGCATTTTCGTGTACCTTCCTGAGAAATGGTGTGTGAGAGGTCATCTTCTGGGCCCTGTTTGTCCCAAAAGATATTCTACACGCACAGTTGGATGATAATTTGGCTGAGGACGACACTATAGGTTGAAAATCATTTTCTTACAGATTACTGAAGGCATCACACTATTGCCTTCTTTTTTTTTTTTTTTTTTTTCCTCACCACATGGCTTGCAGGATCTTAGTTCCCCGACCAGGGATCAAATTGGGACCCTTAGCAGTGAAAGCTTGGAGTCCTAACCACTGGACCACCAGGGAATTCCCCACACTGTTGCCTTCTAACATTCAGTGCTGCCGATGAGAAGTCTGTTTTATTTTCGTTATTATTTTCATTCCTCTATAGATGACTTTCTTTTTAATTGCAAGTTTTAAAAATTGTTCTGTTTATCTTTGGTATTTAAAATCAGATTATGTGACTAGGTGGGTCTTTTTTCCAAACTCTGTATTTACCCCTCAGTGGACTCTTACTGTCTAGAGCTGTGTGACCTTCAGTGCTGGAAAACTGTTGTGGTATTTCTTTTATTTATTTATTTGTCTGTGCCGGGTCTTAGTTGCGGCACGTGGGACCTTTAGTTGCGGCATGTGGAATCTTTTTAGTTGGCGGCATGCAAACCCTTAGTTGTGGCATGTGGGATCTAGTTCCCTGGCCAGGGATCAAACCCGGGCCCCCTGCATTGAGAGCGCAGAAATCCAGCCACTGGACCATGGGGGAAGTCCCTCGTGGCATTTCTTTGATACTGTCCTCTCCCTTGATCTTCTTTGCTCTCTCTCCATATAGCTACTATTAATTGGATGTTAGAACTCTTCATTTCCTACATCTTATTTCTTATCTTTTTAAAAAGGGTCTAGTTTCAGAGAGAGTACTGTAATTTTATCTGCCAAACTTTCCATTGATTCTTTTATAACTTTAACTGTCATATTTTTAATTTAGGAGAGCTCATCTTGTGTGTCCTTTGTCAGAGCATCCTATTCTTCTTTTACAGATGAAATCGCTTCATGAGTCTTTCTGAGTATATTAATTAGAGCTTTCTCATTTAGTTTGCTTTCGCTTTGCATTCTCTTCCTCAAAATAACTATTTCCTCCAGGGTGGGTTTTTTTTTCCCCTGTTTATTTTAGTCTCTCTTGAAGTGCCCAGAGACTCCTCATTATCCATCTTTAATTAAAAGTTAAGCCCAAAAAGCTAATTAGGAGTTCTGTGTGCTTGGGCTTATTGACTGGTAGGAAGGCTTCAAGTGCCTGGGAGTCCTGAATAGTAGCTTGTGCTGATTTCCCCACTCTGTAGATATTCCTTTTTTTTTTTTTTTTTTTTTTTAAAGAGTGCAGTCTGGGAGTTCCCTGGCAGTCCAGTGGTTAGGACTCCGCACTTTCACTGCCGAGGGCCTGGGTTCAACCCCCGGTCGGATCCTGCAAGCCTCATGTCGTGGCCAAATAAAAAGATCAATAAAGAGTGGAGTCTGACAGTACCTTTCCTGGGTGATAGAGGCCTTGCTTTAGAGATAGGGGTGAGATGGGAAGGACTAAGTGTTTCCATATGCAGACTTTCAATTAATTCCCCTGTTTTCAGCCCTGTGTCTCACATCCTCTGCCACATGTGGTGGTATCCCATCCTGAGCTTCTCTGGGATTCAGCTGGAAAGATCAGCCTCCTCCCACCTACAACCCTCTGTGTGCACTCCAGAGAGTGGGGCCCCAAACCTCCTGCCGTTCTATGGTTTGTTGCACCCCACTGGGGAAACCACCCATCTAGACCATGACTTTTTCTTCTCTGATGTCACGGAGCCAATGAATGCCAGAGCCTGGACTCAAACCCACTCTCGAATTCCAAAGCCAAGGTGCCTGCGCTCACCACAGCATCCTAGCAACTGCATGGTTAAGGTCTGATTGAAAAGGGTGAGGAACTTGGGCCTATTTTTCAACAGACATGATAGATTTGTTCACTTTTAAGTGCTTATAGTGCCTTAGGATCATATTCTTTCCTTCGAAAGTTTCCCACTCAAATAGTTAATGTAGGCTAGAGCGATAAAGTGAAGCAGCCAGGGGGAGACCGGAGTGGGGAACATGCACCTCGTTTAAAGTGTCAGTTACTCCTCAGCTGTGGCCAGTTGCTGCCACACAGGAATGTTGGCCAACCTTAGCCTCATCTTCTAATTTTTCAAGAAACATCAAAATTCAGATTATTAAGTAATAGGTATCATTGGGTAATGATGTAAAATGTCAGCAAATAATTCAAGTTCAACTGTGGCTGTAGACAAGCTGTGGTGACTAGTTTGCTGCCTCTAGACATTGCACTTGGGAGAGAAAACCTGAAACGAGACTGTGGGGGGAACAGAAAGTGAAAGCCGTGGCAGGACCCCTGGCCAATCACAGAAGTCCGGTTAAGACAAACCCAGGCAGTGTGTCTTCTCTGAGCCCCAGACGCTCTGGGAGGTGGGTCTGGTGATCATTTCATACTCCTCTTAACATTCACAACCCCACTGCCTGTCTTAGATCCTAAGCCAGCTAGTCTCTCCCCTTTTCTTCTCTCAAGTCATTTGCTCAAAGAAATCTTCCTCCTTTTGGATGACAGAACCCATAGCACAGCAGAAGAATTCATGAATACTAAATACAGGTATTGACGAGGGTGAGGAGGGAGGCAGAGATCAGAAACCCTGAGGACTGGTGACAAGGGGCAGTTTTTAGCCAGAGGCCTGCCTGGAGCCTGGGAAGTGGACCAGAAACCATTTAACATCATTGAGCCAGAACTTCTGCCTCTATAAAACTGAGATGATAAAAATAGCTGTTTGTACTTCATAGTATTGTTCCGAGAATCAAATGAGATCATGTGCCAGGGGGTGGCATTGTGATTACAAATAAACCATCGCCTCTATTGGAGAAATTAAGGGTGCATTTGAATTGTACAGGGTGGGGCAGGACATAAACCTTAGAAATACTCCAAGGTTACTCTGTGACGAAATTGCCAGTCATTTCAGGGTTGATGTCATTCCGTCTGATGCAATGGACTGCAGTTTATTTCATTTCATTAAACCTATGTAAATAAGACACGTAAATTAACAAGGAACAGTAGGAAAGGAGGTGAGCCTGTCATCGGAAGTCCTTGGAATGTGCTGACTCCTGTATTCACATGACGACTTGGGAAGGGCAATTCCGGAAGACCACAGATCCTCCTTAGTTTTCAGGAACTCCACTTACATGCTGGTCAGAAAATGCCCTTTAGGCCTTACAATCCTTTGGGAAACTGATAGAGAACTGTGGTGCCGAGGCCACACCAAGTTCTAATTCAACTCAGCTGTCAGAAGAGCAGGAACCTCTACATTTCCTTTGGTTGGGAGATTATGACCTCCTATCCAGGCAATGTCTGCTTTTTCATTCAGTTTCATCATTATTGTGTACATTTCATATTGAATGGCACAAGGATTGCCGTACAAATATGTTCACGGAAGCAATTTTTATATGAGCAAAGCATTTGAAAATGACATATTTGCTTATCAATTAAATAAATCATATTTTTATGATGTAGGATTATGCAGCCATTAAAAGGGTATTTGCACAGTGGTTCGCACTGGGGAATGGTAACAGCACAGGTGTAGTTGTGCTGGACTGGACCAAGGCAGAACGGTCACATCCCCTTCTGCGCAGTACAAGCCAGCTGAAACCACACGGAAGCATGACTTTAAATAATGCAGCACAGCTGTGCAGGGCTGGTGAACATCTGCAACCTGCGGACAGGTGAGGTCTGCAGCTGTCTGAGGTGGGGCTGTTCATAGCAGGCAGACACATCTGGCAACCTTCGAGAGGAAATGGATGCCACAGACACTGCCTAATCCTCGCACACTCATACTTGGGAAAACCCCGGAAACCATCAGTGCATATTTTCTGAGAAGGCTGCATATGCGGACACTGCCCTCATTAGTGATTATCATCCCGAGTGAGAAGAACCAGGTCACCTGGACATGGAATGAAAGATCTAGGAGGAGCTCAGCTATATGTGTCAGTGGAAGCAGAGCTCTGTAAGCATGTTTAAGCTGTTATTTAATGCAAAAGAAAGTTGCAGTTGAGTCACTGCTTTTATTCTTGACCCTGGGACTTGTAATGGGGCGGGAGGAGGGTCTTACCTCAAATTCAAGTTAATGAACTGGATAATCTCACAAAGGACTGTTTTCAGGGGGGATCAAGAACCTTCTGGAGTGAATATCCCAGGAGAAGAAGCAGTCCGGTCAGGCACAAAGAGATTTCCCTGATAAGAATGTCATGGTCATCCAGGAAACAAGGCAGTTCTGACGATAGTCTCCTGGCTGGGACTTTAAGGGTTTTCCTGGCTCAAGCCCTAGTGATCTCCCCTCTGAATTCTGTGGGGTGGGGCTGACATGGGAAGGATTCATTTTACCAGAAACTCTCTTAAATACTGGGTCGTAAGTAGTATGGCTTTGGTGCTTCTCTAACAATCAAGTGTAGACAGGACAAGATGTCTCCCTCCCAAGTCATCCCCCTCCCAAGTCATCCCAGCTGACTGACCAAACCGCTCTGGTGTCATGGGTGGGATCTGGACCCAGGGCATCGGTGAGATTCCATGGGGCCTGTCTAGACGATGGTGGTGCCCAGCTAGACGATGGTGGTGCCCAGCATGAATGGACTTGTACAGGAGGGTGGAGGGGTGGGCAGAAGCCAGTGAGGGAGGCTTTGACAGGGACCAAGGGCCCTATTTGAGAAGGTGGAGACAAACGCCAGGGAAACTGGTGACTCCATCTTTGCCCCTAGTGTGTTGAGGCTTGAAAACCAGGTTACACCCGGATGGGAAAACTGAGGCACGGAGCGATTAATCACTTGCCCCAAAGCATACGGCTGTAAAGTGAAAGAATTCAGATTTGAAACCAGATCTTCTGGATTTCTGCTTGTTCTATTGTTCATGAGGCCTTTCGGGAGAAACCAAAGGATGTCCAAGGAATACTGGTAATACAGTTGGATGGAAAATAAAATTCATCGGGGGAATGGCAACGATCAAAGCTAGAAAGATGCTTGGGCTTTATTGTGGAGTTTGCACTAATTTGGACAATAACGGCATAGTCCGGGGGTCAGCAAACTGTGATCTGCAGATCAAATCTGCTCACTATCTGTTTTGGGGGCCATACGTTAACGATGGTTTTTACAGATGAACGCTCACAGTTGATCTGGTGATAGGGACCCCTAAATTTGAACCCCACATAAGTGAAATATTAGCCCGTAGAAAAGGATTCCATTCTTCTCATTAGTATCCCGATATGACAAAATATTATATTCAATTATTATTATATTTTTATTCCATCAATAAATATTAGTGAAAATATGTTTTCTCTCTTGGTATGTGCGTATTTACATAATATCCTTGATTTTGTCTCTTGGCCTACAAAGCCTAAAATATTTATTATCTGGCCCTTTACAGAAAAATTTTGCCAACCCCTGGCATGGTCAGTAATTGAAGAAAGTCATGGAATATGTGGCATTTCTTCATTGCATACTTTCACCAATCAAAGTTTGGGCATGAATGTCCTATTTAATATACCTCATGCACTACGCTACTTATATACATGACCAACATTGGTAAGGCTACGGACGCGAGTTAGAACTGTGAAGTAAGACTGCCTGAGTTCAAATCCCAGAGCTGCTACTTACTAGCTATATGACATTGGAGAAAGTTCCTCACCCCTCTGCCCCAGTTTTGTCATCTGAAAAGTGGGGTTAATAGTATCTATTTTATTGGATTGTTGTGAGAATTAAATAGACAGATATATGTAACGTGCTCAGAACAGTCTCTAAAAATAGAGTAAGTGCTAAATAAGAGTTAGTAATACTGGTATGAACATTATAATTCATGCCCTAAAATAAGAATCTTAAACAGGGAGGTGACAGTGAAACATCCCAAACTTCTCTTTTGGCATACCCATATGGTACCTGTCATCACCCTTGTGCACAGGACATACCATGTGTGATTAGGGTGACTTGTCAGGGTACAGAGGCAGGTGGCAGAGGGACGAATTCAGAGACAAATCATTGATTTTTGGAAACAGGATGGCCTGACTTTGGGGCTGGCTGGTTGCGGGAATGGAGAAGAGGAAACGGAGTGAGGGCTTGCGTTTTACTCCGTCCCAATGCGTCTTATCATCTTTTAAGTCAGTTCTTGCTACCACCAAAGAAGTCACTGCCGGATGGTTAGTTTTCTCGTTTATTCAGCAGCTTCCTGAGCTCTTTTGGTGTGCCAGCATTACAGGAGTTATAAAGAAAAATCACATACAGGCCTGCACTTAAGAAGCTCCTGGCTAGGCAAGAGGAGACAGACATGAAAACAATTGTGTGTGGTAGTATCTTGGGGGTTCTGATAGGAGCCTGTTTATTTTATTTATTTTTAAAATTTTTTTTTCGCAGCGCCGCTGCGTGGCATGCGGGATCTTAGTTCCCTGACCAGGGATCCAGGGATCCAACCCAGGACCCCTGCAGTGGAAGTGCTGAGTCCTAACTACTGGACTGCCAGGGAAGTCCCTTTTTGTTTCTTTTTTTTTTTTTTTCCTTTTTTTTTAGATAGGAGCCTCTTTAGAACCTGGTGGAAGTGAAAAGGGGTGAGTGTTCAAACCCAGTGAGAGGAGAGAAAAGCTCCACAGGGATGGCAATTCTTGGGTTAAGTATTGAAAGATGAGTGGGCAAGCAATGGAGGAAGCATTCCAGGGAAAGGCAACAGTGAGGGCAAAAACAAAAAGAGACAAGGCAGCAGCCTGGGAGTTTTGCAAATGCCCAGAGCCCCAAGGTAGTGCACAGGGAGGAAGTCATGTGGCAGGCTGCAGGACCGGGGTGACCCCGCAGGAGCTGGGAAATCACAGATGGCAGAGTAAAATAAATTTCTTTTTCATAACATCCTGCAAAACAGACCCTGCTTATAGTGTCTTTCTGGTACAGTAAACACTGGCGGGGCCTTAAAAAACTAAGCTATTTTGTTTTAATTAATTTTAAAGATAATAACAGTGTCAATAAAAGCTACTTTGGGGACTTCCCTGGTGGCACAGTGGTTAAGAATCCGCCTGCCAATGCAGGGGACACGGGTTCGATCCCTGGTCGGGGAAGATCCCACATGCCGCAGAGCAACCAAGCCCATGTGCCACAACTACTGAGCCCTCATGCTGCAACTATTGAAGCCCGCACACCTAGAGCCCGTGCTCTGCAACAAGAGAAGCCCACGCACTGCAACAAAGAGTAGCCCCCGCTTGCCACAATTAGAGAAAGCCCGTGCGCAGAGCAACGAAGACCCAACGCAGCCAAAAAGAAAAAGCAAAAAACAAAAAAAAAGCTACTTTGAAGGGTATGCTAATGAGCAATTAAATTCAGTTCCCCTCGAAAACTGAACTTAATAACCTTGACCTACATTTACTTTCAAAAGACTTGGTTGTCTGCTTTTATCCTGACCATGAAAACAAGTGTTTTAGGACCCAATTTTTTTTTTTTTTTTTTTTGTGGTACGCGGGCCTCTCACTGTTGTGGCCTCTCCTGTTGCGGAGCACAGGCTCCGGACGCGCAGGCTCAGCGGCCATGGCTCACGGGCCCAGCCGCTCCGCGGCATGTGGGATCTTCCCGGACCGGGGCACGAACCCGTGTCCCCTGCATCGGCAGGCGGACTCTCAACCACTGCGCCACCAGGGAAGCCCAGGACCCAATTTTTTTATGGTGAGGCGACAGTGGGGAGAATGAAGCAGTACCTGCCCCGCTCCCACCCCCACCCGCCATGGCTCTCTTCCTTTGAGACCTTCTCTCTGTCTGTCCTTTCATCCATTCATTCAGTAAGCTGGTCAGTCTGCCTTTCTGCCAAGAAGCAGATACCTCTTTTTGAAACACTAGATTGACCCCAACAAGGAAGATTCAAGTAGCAGCTGTTAGAAAAGGACGTAGCCTATACCCTGGAGGATGTGGCCGACCCCAGTAAGCGAGAACTATGCCATGCTGAAGTTTTGGGGTTTTAGACATTTTGGGGTTTTGGTTTTTAGTCTTCAAAGTAATACACGTTCTCTGAAGAAAACTGGAGAGTACAGGGAAGTAATAAAGAAATGGGAGAAGATAACCTTTCATCCAGCCATCCAGGGGCAACCTCTGCTACTATTTTGGCGTATTTTCTTCTAGTATTTTTTTCTAGGTTTTTTTAAAATTTTAACATGCCTGGGGGAGCCCAGTGAAGTTCACGTTTGGCATAGGTTTCATCGTCCCCAACACAGGCCTTTGGTTCACTTGGTTAGAGGTACGGGTTGTGCTCATTCAGAAAGATCTGCAGGCATTGCATGCCTCACCCGCACTTTCAACCCCCAATCTCCCTGTTGGGAACAGAATAGGGAAGAGAACCTTCTTTGTGAGCCCGCTCCGAGACATTTACCCCTTCACCACAGTGAGGCTTGTGGTCTGCTTCACACTTACAGAACAAAGAGAAAGACCCGGAAAAGAGTGAGCCTCCAGGCCCCGACCCAGATGTCCGACTGTGGGCAAGCAAGAGTAGAAGCGGCAAGACAGTATGCTCCTTGAAGTTCCTTCCGGGGGGGGTGGAGATGTCTCCTTGCTTTTATGTCATCTTGAGAGTAGGGATGCCAGCAGTGGTTTTTTTTACATGTGCTCCTGCCTCGGGGCCATGGGTGCTCTGCCTCCAGATTTCCCTGTGGCTTGCTGCTGAAGCATCGTTCAGGGTTCAGCTCAGCTGTCACTTCTTAGAGTCACTTCCGTGACCCCCGAGTCTTCTTCCACCCACCCCACCCCCATCGTTCTCCATCTCCTCACCTCACTTTATTGTCCTCCTAGCGGGAACCACTATCTAATGTGATAATGTTCATCTATTTACTTGCTTGTTTGCTGCCCATCCTCCCCCTTCTAGAATGCAAGTTCCATGGCAGTAGGGAGCTTCCCTGTGCTGTTCTGTGCTGTATCCCCAGTGCTTAGCATCGTCTGTGGCACACGGTAGAACTAGTGATACATATTGTTGAACGAGTGAGTGCCCTGAGCTCCTGCATGCCCCATGTCCACTCAATGCCAAGCCTGAACCGTCCTCCCCTCCATCATATGTCTATAACCTATCTCTTCCTCTCCATCCTCCCTAACCCCCAGCAGTAATGTTCAGCTCCTAAGACAATTACAATAGTCACAACTGCTCTGTCCACCCCAGTCTGCATCCCACCGTGCCACCAAGCATTCCTCCTGCATCTCACCCTGCTGCTTCCCCGTTTATAAGCCTACCTTCATGCCCCTCCATGCAAACCAACTGGCTGATTTCCGGTATGGTGGCAGAGAGGGGGCACCCCCTGGGGATACATTGGAATTGAGGGTAAGAATAAGGATGTACAGATTGAAAGCAAAGCAATGCTTTTCCCACTAGCTTTGCTCTGTTCTGTACCCATAATATTTACTTTTTTTGTATCAAATATTGGGTAGGGAGGGCCTGAGATTCTGTGTTTATCAAGGAGGCGAAGGTGTGGTTTTTAAAAGTTAAGAGAGGTGTCACTTGCTCCTCTTAAATTGGTCATGAAATCTCACCCTTTTGTGCCTTTCCCCATGCGGGCATGCCTTGATCCCCTGCCCCTCTTTACGGGCCAGTTCAAAGGCCACTCCTGTGATGCCTGCCCACCTCTTTTTCCTCTTCCCCATAGAGCTAACTGCCCACCCCCTAAGCCCCATAGCGTGTGTCCACAGCTCTGATGGGTCATTACTTTGTACTTGTTCAGATTCCCCATCAGACTGGGTGGCCCACGAGGGCAAGGCACTCAGTATCCTAGTCAGCCCAGGCTGCCATAACAAAATACCATAGACTGGATGGCTTAAACAATGCACATTTATTTTCTCACAGTTCTGAAGCTGGAAGTCTGAGATCAGGGTGCCAGCATGTTTAGGTTTGGGTGAGGGCTCTCCTTCTGACTTGTAGCGGCCACCTTCTGCTGTGTCCCCACATGGTGGAGAGAGAGAGCAAGCCCTCTTCTTGGAAGGACACTAATCCCATCAGCCCAGGGCCCTACCCACATGAGCTCCTCTAAACCTAATTATTTCCCCAAAGCCCCATCTCCAACATATGAATTTGGGGGTGGGGTGGGGCACAAACATTCAGCCCATGAAATTCAGTAAACATTTTTTAAGCAAGTAAAGAACCTATGCTTTCTTAAATTCCCCCCTTGACCAAGGGCAGGGTTGATCCCAGGGTCCAGAGCAGGGCTGTACCTACAAGGAGCTGCAGTTCCTGGGACCCACCTTTGAAAGTCAGAGGCCCAGAGGGGCTCCAGCAATTTGCTACAATGTTGATGCAAGCCGATCTTGTCAGCTGGTCTCCTTGTCAGGGATCAAGAAAGTCAAGCCCCAAAGAAGTTCAAGGGACTTGGTCAATGTCTTATTCATCTGATCTGTGCCTGGAACATTGCTTACAAAATCATCTTCGTCTGTAAAAATCATGTAAAAGTGTTAAACTATATTGAGAAAAAAAAAATCATCTTCATCCATTCAAAAAGCATTTGTTGATCACCTACTGTGTACCAGAAATTGCATTGGCCTCCAGAAGCCCCCTGCGCGGTGAGGGGAGAGAGACCTATCGTCAGCCACAACATGGCAGTGTGGTCTGTGCCTTCAGACAGCCCAGGGGAGGAGCCTCTGACCCAGCCCGCTGCTCAGAGGGGGCGTCGGGGAGAGAGGACAGCTGAGTGGTCTCCAAGAACAAGAACGAGTTAGGTAGGCAAAGGGCCAGAGGAAGATGTTCCAGGCAGAGAAGGCGAGCGGGAAGCCAGGGAGAACAGGGCCCCACTGGGGACTGCAAGTAATTACTGAGAATTTAGTCTATGTGCCAAGTGCTGTTCCCAGCTCTGTGGTTACAACCACGTAGAAACAAGGACCGTGCCCTTAAGGAATTTACAGTAAAAGATATGTGAGAAGTGAAAAAAACAACAATTTGAGCATTATATTCTGATTTACGTTGACTTAATAAGACGACACTTTGAATCTGCTTCTGAGTCTCCAGCCCACTGCTTTTAGGATGCGTTTCTTCCCTTTGGGGGCGTCTCCTTCCATAGTAAGTCCACAACCCCAGGGACCCTTGTGGGTCCATGAGAGTCCTGGTGACTGCCTCTCGCAAAGAAAACCAGAAAAGCCGGAGCACCCGGAGGGTTGTGTTCTCGGCTGTTTTGTTGCCGAAGCTGTAGCAGCACCTCTGCTGACACATGGGAGCCTGGGGCAGAGCTTGTCCAAGGAAGAAAGTGCTTCCAGCACAAGAGGTGTGGGCTGTGTCAGGGAGAGAGAGAGGGAAGAAGCCTCTCTTCCACAGGGTCACCCTCGGTGGGGGACGCGGCAGTCACAGTGGACCTCAGCGCCCAGCGCTCCAGGCCCCGTGAACGCAGACACGCACACGTGCACACACACAAGCACGCCCCAGGTGGGGTTGCTCCCAATCTAAAGCCACGTGCATTCTGGGAACCAGCATCTTTCCTCAGGAGCCCTGCCCTCCAAAGCAAGGAAACCCCTCCCTCTCCTGCTCCAAGGCCAGCTCCATCTCCCACCCCAGGATGAGTGACATCACACTGCACCCGGCAGGAACTGAGGGGGACAACAGATATAACCTGGGGGTTCTGTTCACGCTCCTTTTAACCCATGAATACAAGGAGGATGGAAATCAATCTGCCCGACATCAAGGTGCAGCAGGTGGGGCTGTGAAGATGGAGGGAATACCTGAAGGTGGAAGTATTTTCCTGGTAGCTCTTCCTCCCACCCCCTGCCTGACCACACTTTCACTACACCTTAGAGAGGAAAGCCCCTGTTCCCAGCTTGTTCCAAAATTGCTTGTCGGCGAGAGGGGGGTTCCTCACAGATTGGGAACTAGACTGGTTCCGTCCTAGCTGTGGATCCTGGAAAGGACCACTTACTCTCTCTGGACCTCGGTTTCCTCAATCAGAAAAGCAGAGGGGGGACTTACTTCCCTGGTGGCGCAGTGGTTAAGAATCCGCCTGCCAATGCAGAGGACACTGGATCGATCCCTGGTCCGGGAAGATCCCACATGCTGCGGAGCAACTAAGCCCGCGCACCACAACTACTGAGCCTGCACTCTAGAGCCCACGAGCCACAACTACTGGGGCCGGTGCACCCTGGAGCCCATGCTCCGCAACAGGAGAGGCCACCGTGATGGGAGGCCTGCGCTCCGCGGCGGTGAGTGACCTCCTCTTGCCGCAGCTGGAGTGGGACCACGTGCAGCCACAAGGACCCAACGTAGCCAAAAATAAATTTAAAAAAAGCAGAGTGGGAGGGAGCCTGCTGAATGACAGCAATGTCATCCCCACATGCTCTGACCTCCTGTTTCAGATTCTGCTGCCCCCTGAGCTACCACCTGTGACTTTTTTGAAACCTTCCCTCCCATGTTCCTTTGACCATAAGCATCGCTTCTCATCTGAGCTGAGGGCGACAAGGAGTTCCTGAATGTTGGGGGGTGGCTCCTGCCTAGGCTCTGGGGGAGGCCTGTCCTAATTAGGAAACTAGGAGCCACTGGGAGGAGCTTGTTGATGTCCAGAAAGAGAGTCCACTGGTGGCGGTGGGGTGCACGACTCAGCCTTTGCGACCATATGTGGTGCCACTTGCGGAATCACACTGGTCAGCTCTCCGGGACAGCTGGGAAGAGGCAGGTCCTGGCAGCGATGCCCAACCCCTTCTTGTGGAGCCAGGCTGTCCTCACCAGAATCCCAGGAAGTGTACATGTTGAGGGTGGTGACGGCCCCATCCTCCAGGGTCATGGAGGGTGAGCTGTCAGGGACTATTCAAGGTGACCCCGGGGGCTGCGTCCTCAGGTGTAATTCCACCAATTACTCTGGCTTCTCTAAGCATCCCGGCCTCTTCTACCCTTTGCCCTCAACAAGCCTGGAAGGAAGGTGGGGCCAGTGTGGACTTTACCATGTGAAGGTCTGTTGCTTTAAGCAGTGTTGACGTGGGAAGACATCTGTTAAACCAGCTTGGTAAATTTCAATCCACTTGTCCATTTTCAGAGCGCATAGGCCTTTTCCTGAACCTGGAAACGATGCAAAAAGTTCTGGCAACTTGGCAAAGACTCATAGCCTGCCTGGGCAATTCAGATTTGCATTTCTGGGGCAGAAGATAAAGACACCCAGGTTCTGTCATGAGAGACCACTCTCAGCTTAGACCCCTGTTCCATCCCTGGTGGGAATGACTGCAGCATGGAATAAATGCCCTCAGGTCCCCTGGCTCCAGGCTCTCCTGCCTCAGCCAGGCTGAGTTTCCTGGGACACGGCTTTCATTCAACCCTCTTCTGCTCTAAAACTTGAGTGGCTTTTGGCTGTCCATCAGTCACCCCTGCAACTCTGGTGCTCTGTCCTCTGACCTCCTACCCATGGAAATTGACCATGTCTCCCAGATCAAACCCTGGACTCCAGGCAGGTTGATAGCCATCCTCCTATTCTCCTTACTCATTCCTGTCTCTGCCTGCCTGGAGCCCCCTGACCCTTTCTAACATTGCTATCCTTCAAGCCAGACTCTTCCTTGAAGCCTCTCCTGAGAATTTTCACCCACATTGATTTCATTTATCATCCGTATGACTAGTTCAACAGTCGGTCTCATGCGGACACATTCCTTACTATTACACTGGCCTGTGGGTCTGATCTTCTCAGTTACAGTGTGTGCAGGACAGAAACTGCCTTCCGTGTTTTCATATCCCCACGCTCGCGTCATGGTGCTTAGGATAGTACCAAACTCATAGTACATGTTCAATAAACTCTTGTTAGTGGTTTGATTTTCATACTGAGTTGAAATGCTTTGGCTTCTGTCAGTTTTGCTGTGTGCTGGTAGCTTCTAATCTTTTCAAATATAAAGACCACATGAAGTGAGTGGTATGCTGAGTATTGCTAGATCGAGAAGGCATGTGATGATAAAAGGCTTTTGCGTGACTTATCTTTTGTTCATTCCAATGGCGACTATGCACATTTGAGAAATAGCCATGCCTGTACGTTCGGAAGAGTAAGAGTAGCCACTGAGTGCTGGAGAATGCTTGCTGCAGATACAGCTCAGGAGCTCCTTGCTGTAACTGTATAGCAGAGACCCCATGGCTTCTGGGTGCCCAGATTGGGAACCACTGGCATATGCATTCAATACAGTCCTTGCAACTACCTAATCCAGGCATCTTTTCTGTGCTGCTATGAGATGCTGATTGCATTTAAGGTATTTTGTAAAACAAATGGATGGATACAACAGAAAAGGGATTAGAGGAATTCATATACTCATGATGGTAATATTAATAATATATTATTGGGCACTACTTGCTAGGTGCTTTTGGTCACTTTATTGTGCATGATTTAACACTCACAGAATCCTGTGAAACATCGTTATTCCCATGAGGAGAGTGAGTGTGGTCACGTGGAAATGAAGGAAGAGGCCAAGCTTTGTGTTTGGGTAGATGAGATACAAAACAGCAACTACAGATAAACAAAATGTGGTCTATCCACGCGATGGAATATTACTCAGCCGTAAAAAGGAACGAAGGACGGAGACATGCTACAACCCGGATGAACCTTGAAGTATGATGCTAAGTGAAAGAAGCCAGACACAGAAGGCCCCATATTGTATGATTCCATTTGTATGAAATAGCCGGAAGAGGCAAATCAATAGAGACAGAAAGCAGACTAGTGTGTGTCAGGTGCTGTGAGGAGGGTGGAATGGGGAGCGTTTCCTAATAACTATGAAGTTTTTGTTTGGAGTGATGACAAATTCCGGACCTAGATGGTGCTGGTGGTTGTACAACATTGTTCATATACTTAAATGTCACTGAAGTTATAAACTTTAAGAGTGGTAAATTTTATGTTACGAATATTTTACCACAATTAAAAAAAAAGAAAAAGAGTGACAACAGCCCTTGCGGAAGCAGGATCCCAGAGGTGGGGGTGACCATTTGAAAACAGCCCTCTGGAATCTTGTAGATACAGGTGGGAATCTCTTCAGGCCTGGAACAAGAGTTCAAGCTGTGATCTCACGAGACTGGGCTGTTATCTGGGCATCAATATAAAGAAGATATAATTTTGTGAAAGGATCCACCCAAAGTGAATGAAGCCCTCTCACTCTGAGCCTCGGGCACAGGGGTGTAAGGCACCGGCTGAACTCCTGTTGCCAGTCACCTCTCCTTGTCTCACAAAGCTCAAGCCGTCTTCTCTCCTCCCCAATGGCACCATGAGAAATCCCCCTCCAGTTCTTTCACGATTGCCTTGGCCCTGAAAGCACAGAGGACACATGCTCACTCTTCTCAGCAGCCACAGAACAGATGTCATTCCTCTGTGGTCCTGCCTTTCAGTGATTATTGCTAAGCAATTGATCCACCCCTGCCGAAAGAAAGAGCCTCCAACAGACACGGTTGGGAAATGCTGTTTTGTGGGGGAGTGTGGGGGTGTGGGCATGAGGAGGGAGGAGGGTCAGGGCTGCCTCTCAGGATCCTCCGGGGTCAAGCTGTACTCCAGCCTGCACTTAATCTCACCTCCGGCCACGACAAGGCAAGTGGCCTTAAGAGTGGGCTCACCACTACCCCTTTCCGCATGAAGGAGAGTGACTATTAGATGCACTTGTTCTTCCTTTTTCAAGGGAGTGGTTTTTTTTTCCTAATGAAATCAAGCCTCTCTTAAAAAGTACACACAGTTCAATCAATTTCTTTTGTAAATTTCAAAAGAGAGGCTTTATTCAGTTCAGAAATAAGGCAACAGCTGGAGAACAAAGGCAAAGAACAAAGACTTGCAATTATTTGTAGTGTGGGATGAGAGGAGAGAGAGATGACTGTACAAATGCTGGGGGGAAAAATGGTGGCTGAAGGGACCAGATAGGAGCCAATGCCCCCGATTTTTCCTCCAATGTTGGGGGCCTTTCATTTCTACATCTCAGTGGAGCTCTCCGTTGGTTCACCCCGCCCTCCCCAGCTTCTCATCTGGGCCCGCGTTTCCGCCAGACACACCCTCTTAATAACCTAGAACTGTCACTACTGCCCCAATCTAAACCTCACATCTCAATGTCCCACGGAAGCAGGATGCAGTCCCTGCCTCCCAAGGTAAAATCTTGCTGGCCTGAGACTTTGACTTAAGCCGCTATACCTATAGGCGCTGGTGCCCTTCCACCCCACTCAGGCTCTCACAAGAGTCTCCCCTGTGGCGTCTGGAGATACTGTCGTAACTCAGAGAAATGATGGAGATTTCAGATGCTTGATGGGCTGTTGGTGGGCACATTTTGAGATAGCTGGAGTCTTCATCGTGCCTTCAAGTTAAATTGCGTAAGGGGCCAACTGAACCAGTGGAACAATACATTGTTGAAAACTGGGGAGTGAGACCCTCTCTCCACTCCTCCTGGGGGCACCGAGTCAGTGGAGCAGTTTGTACAGCCATCAGGACTCTGGGCTTTCTCAGAAATGCCTGGGGACTGACCACGGCACAGTTCTCCTGAGAGGCTTGTCTGCCTTTGGGATGCTCTGGGTCCACACCCACACTCGGGGCACTGCTGAGGTGGACACCCCGTCTGGCTTGTTTCTCTGAATTCCTCAACCACCAGGATCTTAGCTTACAGCTTCAGCCTGGGGCCAGCTCTCATGACAACTCTGCTTACTCACGGGGAATTTCCTTCCTTGCTTTTTCCCAGGGAAACCAGTTGGCCCACTGGGAAGGGATGGATAAGTTATGGTCAAGAGACTATTTGACTGAGCTTACCCTGGGAAAATTGGATAAATTGCAGGACTGGCACAGAACATGCTACCCATGAAAACACTCTCCAAGATTAACTCGTACAATTTCTGGTTTCTGTGTCAACTTAAAAACAACAACAGCAACAGCCTTAAATCTGTAGATGTTTTCATCATAAAATGATTAGGAAGTGATGAGTTCCGAGTGTGTACCACCTTTGTCTTTGATGTAATTTATTTAATTGTAAGTTTATATAACTTAATTTTTAATAATGGCTGTGTTTAACCACTGGCTCACAAAAATCCCTGAAAATCGATCAGTCAGCTCCTATAAGCTCGAATGAGCCAGCTCCAGCCTGTCTCATCCTGTCTATGCCTGTCCTCTTGCCGAAAAGACATAATTTCTTAGAAGGCAGCTTGGACGTTCTAAAAGGACAGGGAGAGTGCCCACCTGGGTGGTCATTGAAACACCTGAGTGGCCCAGTGGTCAGCAGGTACTAGGTGTGCTCAGTGCGTGCTCGCATAATGAAGGGCCATCTTTGTAACCGCGGCAGCAGTGAAAGAATGCTTGGCAAATAATAGGCCCCTGAAAATACTGGCTGTTTGGGATAAGAGAAAATGGAATGAGAGAAAATTGAATGCAAATAGGTTTTTCGCTTATTCATCTTTATAAGTTTAATAAAAGTAAAATTTGTCTGTTCTGTCCTGGGCCCAGAACAAGCGTTCTCTGCATGTGGGGGGTGATGTGAGAGGAGAATGAAAGAAAATGGAGAGTAGAAGGGAGGCTGCCTGAAGCAGGAAGTAGTTTTAGAAGAATTAAGGCAAAGAAACTGATCTACCTTCTGACCTACAAAAGAGAAAAAACGAATTAAGAAGGGAGGTGACAGGGTGCGGGGTCAGTGTTTGCAAACTCATTTTAGCACACGTCCTTCACTGATAAGCGTAAGGATCTCCCTTCTTTCGTAGAGATTCTGATTTGTCCCCCTTGGCAGGTAACCATTGCCTTAGGATGAGAATCATCCATATGCAGAAGTTCTGGGTCACCACACCAGCCCAAGGGGCTCGCAGTTTTAATTATGAAAGCATAACGTCTTTGGTCAATTGAGCTGTTTTTACAGTGATCTCCTCCCGCCCTCATCTCCCAGGCAGAGGTTCAGGATGGGAGAGACTGAGCCCAGGGCTGGCAGGCAGCACACCTGGCCTCCAGGTCTGCACCTGCCATTTGACTTGCTCTGCCCCCTTTGGCAAATCGCCACCCCTCTCTAAAGGGTCTCAGGTTCCTCCCCTTTAACTTCCTCACCTGTAACAAGAAAGTGAGATGGTTTTAAAGTTTCCTCTCAGCTCTAACATTCTGTCAGCCCAAGTTCATTTCTCATCCTGACCTAGATTTTAAAGATAATGTACTTAAAATTTTACAAAATTTGAAAGTGATCACTTATCTCCTCCGCTTGGAAATGTCATCCCTGGCAGTGCATTGGTGGGCGTTGGGGGCTATTTTTGGTGCCTGGATGTTCAGAAGAAGAGGAAGAGAGGGTGGAGAGATTACTAATTCAGTAACCTCCTCTCGACTTCTGAGGCCGAGGAGATGCTTGTCTTGAATGCCTAATCCAAATAGCTATGAGTTGTGGAGCTGTGGAAAATAGCTGCCCCTTTCTTTTCCCGAGTGCCTGCTTGGAGCCTTGGACTTGACATGAAATCCCTCTGATTTTCAAAACAAGCCCTCCACGTGTGCAAGATGATTCCCATTTTATAAGTGAGCGGTGAGGTGACTTGCCCAGGCTTCCAAAGCCTGATGGAGCCAGGATTCAAGCTCTAATCTGATACCAATACTTGTCTTCTTCCACTAGGCCAGCGGATAAAAAATGTGGTCCTGGGGCAGCGGCATCCCCTGGGAGCTTAGAAATGCAAATTCCCTAGGCCTGTGGAATCAAGAATTCTGGAGGTGGGCCCAGCAATCTGCATTTTATCAAGCCCTCCTGGGGATTCTGATGCACACTCACATCTGAAAACCCCCTTAGATGGTAGGCTGCCCCTTGGCAGTAGCATGGTCAGCTGTCACACTGGAATCCCCAGAAAGCCAATATTCCTGATGTTCTCACAATGATATGACATTTCCACTGGGATGTTGAAAACCACCCACCCCCTGGCAAGGGGGTAACATCCTAAAACCTTAGGGAGGTTCCAAATGCCACGCAGATCATAAAGTTGGCTTATTGAAGCATTCTTGAGTGAAGTCAAAATAAACCACCAGAAACTGTCTTTCTAATGTGACTTTCTGGCTCCAATTAATTGATCAGTACTCCAGACTTCTGGGTGTTTCCCTTATTCTTTTTCTTTTTTTTTAATATTTATTTATTTATTTGGCTGCTCCGGGTCTTAGTTGCGGCATGTGGGATCTTTAGTTGTGGCATGCAAACTCTTAGTTGCAGCATGTGGGATCTAGTTCCCTGACCAGGGATCCCCTGCATTGGGAGCACGGAGTCTTAGCCACTGGACCACCAGGGAAGCCCCCTGTTTCCCTTATCCTTACTGAAGTTTTCTGGATTCCAGAAGGAGGTGTTGGGGCGAGTTGAAATTCCTCTCATTAAAATTTCCATCTCGTATCTAGTAGAGGACTTGCCTCAAGATGAGCAGATCGTAATGTCTGGAATTTTGAATGTTGCTTCCTACCTGGAATCATTTCTCGTACTTGCTGCCCTCTCTCTGGACTGGGGACAGGAGCCAAAAGGAAGGTATTATTGGGAACGGAAGGCAGGCATGACTTGCAGAGGACAGGGACATCCACTGGCGAAACATGGAGGGTTAGTGGACCTTGGTTACAGCTTGGTGGGGTAGAGTAGGGGCTCACAGGCACGACACAGAGAGCATGGACTTGGGGGATTGGGCATGGTCTGGGAGACTTGTGTGTCTGCTCTTGGGCATGAGAAGCTGCTGTGCCCTGCCCCTAGTTTTTATTTTTTGTTTTTTTTTTTAACATCTTTATTGGAGTATAATTGCTTTACAATGGTGTGTTAGTTTCTGCTTTATAACAAAGTGAATCAGCTATACAAATACATATATCCCCATATCTCCTCCCTCTTGCGTCTCCCTCCCACCCTCCCTATCCCACCCCTCTAGGTGGTCACAAAGCACCAAGCTGATCTCCCTGTGCTATGCGGCTGCTTCCCACTACCTATTTTACACTTGGTAGTGTATATATGTCCATGCCACTCTCTCACTTCCTCCCAGCTTACCCTTCCCCCTCCCCGTGTCCTCAAGTCCATTCTCTATGTCTGCGTCTTTTGTCCTGCCCCTAGGTTCTTCAGAACCTTTTTTTTTTTTTAGATTCCATATATATGTGCTAGCATACGGTATTTGTTTTTCTCTTTCTGACTTACTTCACTCTGTATGACAGACTCTAGGTCCATCCACCGCACTACAAATAACTCAATTTCGTTCCTTTTTATGGCTGAGTAATATTCCATTGTATATATGTGCCACATCTTCTTTATCCATTCATCTGTTGATGGACACTTAGGTTGCTTCCATGTCCTGGCTATTGTAAATAGTGCTGCAATGAACATTTTGGTACATGATTCTTTTTGAATTATGGTTTTCTCAGGGTATATGCCCAGTAGTGGGATTGCTGGGTTGTGTGGTAGTTCTATTTTTAGTTTTTTAAAGAACGTCCATACTGTTCTCCATAGTGACTGTATCAATTTACATTCCCACCAACAGTGCAGTAGGGTTCCCTTTTCTCCACACCCTATCCAGCATTTATTGTTTGTAGATTTTTTGATGATCCGCCCCTAGTTCTTGATCTTGAAGGTGCACAGATACCTCTGGGTTTCCCTCTGGGTGGAGGATGAACAACCCAATGCTGGGGCTCCGTTCCTGCCGGCTGCCTGGGGAGCTTCCGCCACTCACCGAGGCTCCACCCACCTGCTCCTTGCTGTCCCGAGTGCAGGTGAAGTTGCTGCAGAAAATCCTCACACCACGTAGGCTGGCTTCATTTGAAATTCCTGGCCTCAGGCTGCAAATGGGCTATGACACCGCCTAGGAATCCTACCCTCTCCTCCTTTTAGCTTGCTTTGCTCCAACACGTATTGTGCATTTTCCTCCCTCCTCCTTGCTCTCCATCCCAGCTCTCCTGCTGACCCAGCCGCAGGCTTGACTGGGAAAATAGAAGCCAACAGATGGAAGCCCCTCCTCTTGCCACCACCGAATGTACACACCTTCCAACGTCTACCCTGGCAGCAGGCCTCTCTTTCTACTCTTAGGCTGGAGTAAGTGTCTCTACTCCTTTCATAGGCAAATCCTTCAACTTGTGATCCGGATCCCATTCCTTTTTTTGCATACCCCAGAAAATCACACCTACTGTTTCTCTCTCTGTCTCTCCTTCATCAACAAATTTTCACTCTCCTGGATCAATGCCATCAACCTATAGGCCTTCTCTGCTGTTTCATATATATGTGTGTGTATATATACATACACACATACATAGAGACATAATGAGAGTTTTAAAACTTTCATATATATGTGTATATGAATGTGTATTTATATACATATACATACCTATATATAACTAATATGTATATATGAGTTTTAAAAACAACCACAGAAGGACTTCCCTGGTGGTCCAGTGGCTAAGGCTCCACGCTCCCAGTGCAGGGCGCCCGGGCTCAATCCCTGGTCAGGGAACTAGATTCCGCATGCCGCGACTGAAAAAGAAAGTTCCCGCAGGCTGCAACTAAAGATCCCGCACGCAGCAATGAAGGTCCCGCGTGCCGCATCTAAGACCCAGTGCAGCCAAATGAATAATGAATATTTAAAAACAACAGCAACAAACATGTCCCTTGGCCCTGCCTGCCACCTCCAGCCCCACCTCATTTCTGGCTTTCTCCTCTCCCTCACCTCCCCTTCTCTCCTCTACTTATTCCAGACTAGCTTCTGCCCCCACCACTCTCAAAGCAGTAGTTCTCAACCAGGAGCACTTCTGTCCCCCAGGAGGCTTCTGGTAACGTCTGGAAACACGTTTGCTTGTCACTGCTCGGGGAGGGGTGCTACCGGCAGCCAGCAGGTGGGGGCCAGGGCTGCCGCGGGACACTCTGCAGTGCACAGGCCAGCCCCCTGCACACAGAATTCTGTGGCCATAGGTGCCAACCGTGCAGCAGCTGGGAAACCCTGAAACATACCAGGCCCCGTTCTAGGCCCTGGAACTCGGCCGTGAACAAACAGACATCAGGCCCTTCTCTCATGAAGCTTAGATTGTAGTGCAATAACTGGAGAGAAATAAATGAATGGAACATCAGATGGCAATACCTGCTGTGAAAAACCAAAGCAGGCTGAGAGGGGTCAGGAGCTGGGTGGGGAAGGGGCAAGAGACAGGCAACAGGCCAGTGAGGTGAGCACGGAAGTGCAGATGAAATTTTGGTAATTTGCTCATCGTGGATTTTTTTGCATTAATTTTTTTTTTTTAAATCAGTGCTTATCTCGGTTACTGAGTTATTTGGTACCCTTTTACCTTTTGTACTAGTTTCACCCTGGTTTCAGCCCCGGAAGCGGGGTGTGTGTAAATGGAGTCGCAGTCACTAGAGGAGGGCCTCAGATGCCTAAGTCTTCAGACTTTACTCTGTGGTCTCTGGAAAGGCCACTGAAGGGTCTGGCCAGATAGATGATGTGACCAAACTACCACCTGGGGACTGTTGGTCTGGAAGAGTGTGGAGAACGGCGGGGGGCAAGAAGAGACCAGAGCACCGGAACCAGTCGGGAAATTTATTGTGATGGTCTAGGCCCGGGTGTTGGAACAGAAGGCAGTGGAAAGGAAAGCTGGTGGCCCCCCACCTTTCATATGCCTTTGCCTGCCTTAAACCATCCCCAGAAGCCAACATTTCCCAAACAACTGCAGATGTAGCGAGTGGCAGCCTCTTTCTGATTTTAATGTGGTTGATTTGTGCAAAACAGGAAGGGCTACCGTGACAATGGCATTATTTGTGGCTGAGAAATGTTCTTTTGAAAACTATGAAAACCACTGGTCCCTTGTGCTGAAGCTCAGCTGTGCTTGAGCAGTCTCTCATTGGCTGGGCCCTATTCCAACAGGCGCCATGATTTCCTTCTGCTCTGCCAGCAGAATGGACTCAAGAGCTGCTGTGTTCCTAGGACAGGGGACAAGGTTGCTTACTTAGCCTTTCAGGAACTTCCAGCGGTGTGGGCCCCTGGCACTGCAGAGAGCGAGGCTGGCTGAGTGCCCACCAGGCCCTGTGAAAGCAGAGAGATTTACAAGGAGGTCACAGGAAACCCTCCCCTGACCCAGGGTTTGGTCCTACACAAACATTTCACTTTGAGGTAGTGGCTGCAGGATGGGGGATCTCAGAGGAGAGGTAATTTCCTGAGACAGAGGCAGACGAGAATGTGCAGTAGACACCGAGCTAGAGTTGGGGGACCAGCCCCTTAAGCAGGAAATTCTAGTCTTCTGTTCAGTTGAATCTGGATTTCTCGTTTTGATTCACCCTGCTGGCCTCACTCATCTGAACTTCTCTAATCATTTTCTAAAAATCACATTTCATTAAGCCATGAAGGCATTCTTTTAGAGAGTGGTCTTTTGGAATCAGAGCCTGGTTTGAAGCCTGACTCCATGGCTTCCTAGCTGTGTAACTTCATGCAAATTGTTTAACCTCTCTGAGCCTCAGTTCCCTCATGGAATTTCCATGAGGATGAAATGCAGTTATGTGTATAAAGGACCCAGCAATAGTCAAATCCCTGCTCCACCACTTGCTATCTGTATGGCTGTGGGCAAGACACTTAGCCAACCCCTCAAAGCTTCAGTTTTCTCATCCTTGGTATGGGAATAGTAATAGTGTCTACTTCAGAGCATAGCTGTCTGGATCAAATGAGACTAACCCCTAAATTAGGTAAACCATGAACATGGCATATAGTAGGAACTCAGTAAATGGTTACTATAATTACTAGTATGGTTGGAAATGGTAGCTATTCTTAATGTAACTGTGGGATAACGTGGAATAAACACAGGAACAAGTTTAATTTTCAGGACCTCAATGAAATATTTCAGAACTCCCTTTCCATCTCCTCTGATTCCCTTGATTCATTCATTCAGCAAGTATTTATTGAGCATCTACTATGTGCCAGTCACTTTGCTAGGCACAGGGGACACGGCAGCCAGCAAAACAGGCATATTTCCTGCTCTCATGCAACCTAATGTCTAGTGGAAGAGTCAGACAATCAAATAATTTTATGGGTTTAGAATTCCTTAAAGTAATGGGTGCTTTGAAGGAAAGGTTTGGCAGCTTTGAGAGTTTATAACAGGAGGTGCTGCCTTGGTCTGGTGGGTCAGGGTGACTTCTAGAGGAAGTAAAGCGTGATTCAAGATATGAAGATGATGGAAGTGACTAAGCCTGTCCCGCTGTACCTCCCTGGACCTGTGGGGTCTCTGAGGCCTGGCTGTCTTTATGCCCTGGCTGCCCTAGACTCTGGGCGCCTCATCCCACAGGTATAAATTTCAGATTGTAATACTCAGCCATCTGCCTCCGTCCCTTTCCCTTGGAGAGCTGGAGCAGTTACTTGGAGAAGATCAGCGGTGCAAAAGCCCTTTGTAGAAAGGGAAAGGTGTGTAATACCTGAGAAGGTGGAGACCCAGATGGAGACAGCCTGAACAGGAAACCAGAAACCAGGTCCTTCCCAGCTACCTTTGTGGACCCAGTGTCATGGTCCGAACACGGGTTGGAAAAGAATTTCCAGACACAAGGCAGAATGTAAAGAAGACAGAATTTATTAGAGGGAAGTGTTGCTGCCAGAACAGCGGGCAGACTTCCTAGCAGTCTGGGAGGGTCGAGCCCGAACATGTGCTATTGATCAGTTTTCATAGCCAGAAAACAAAGGAATAGTCCGAGGTGAAAATTTCATTTACTGATTGGTTGAGGCACATATACCTTCCTTCTATAGCGTAGGAGTGGGACAGGACAGATGCCTTTCCTTATTTGGAACAGGTCCCCCGTTGCCCAGGTGGGCGTCACCCAGGTGGGCTCAGGAATTTTGTAACCGTGGCAACATTGTGGGGAGGGCGATTAAGAGTCCCCCCCGTAGGGGGTGTAACACTGACAATTTTACAGGCAGGGTGGACCTTTGTCCTTGAAGCACCATTGTCCTTGGAGCACCAACCCAGCACACAAGGGAACCTGCATTTTTCCCACCCTAACTTAAATGTCCTGGGGCTGACTTAAAAAAAACAGCAATAAGGTACTGAGGGTGCTAGCTGCCCGATGCCCATGTCTCCTTGGGGTTTCAGGGCAGGCCCTGGATACTCCAGCTCAGTGGAGCCAAAGCAGGAAATGGACTTTGATCTCTCTTCAACGGTTTGCAGAAATCATGATTCCAACCAGAGGCCTAATCCCTCAGCCTTGCCGTTGTCGGAGACGACCATTTCTGGAAGCTTCACATCTAATTCAAGTTGAGGTGTCTCTTTAGGAAAAGTATCTTGAATTCCAATTTCTATCACCCACTGAATCCCTTCAACTGCCTTCCCTTTCCTTAACTTTTAAATAGCTACAATTATCTGGCATACGATAGCTACCTGGGTTTAAATTTTGTTTTTGAGGAGGCCTCATTTTAGCTAAACAGTTGCAAACAATAGCTGATTATACTTCTAAATTCTTTTGACACAAGCAATTGCTTCTTTCTCAAAGCGGGCTCTGACGCTATCTGAATACCGTAATATTTCTCTCCCTTAGCAGTTTTGCCTGGATCTCACCCACTGAAAAACCAACTGTAAATATTTGACATTCCTTGCCCCTCTGGTCATCCACACAGTTTAACCTTCTGGGGCTCTGCATTTCAGCTTTAAGCCTCAAGGAAAATGGAAAGGCTGGGGCACGTTTCTGGCCCTGAAGCTGTGCTTCTTTATAAACAGTCATCCCCTGAGGGGTGCAGGTTAGGGTGTTGCCACAAAGTTTCTAATAGTTTTTGTGTGTGTGAGAAAATATATGTAACATAACATTTACCATTTCAGACGTTTTTAAATGTAAAATTCAGTGGCATTAAGTATATTCATAATGTGTGCAACCTTCATCCCTGTCCGTTTCCAAAACATTTTCATCATCCCCTATAGGAGCTCTGTACCCATGGAACAGTAACTCCCCATTATTCTCTCCCCCAGCCCCTGGTACCCACTATTCTGTTGATACTTTCTGTCTCTATGAATTTGCCAATACTAGGTGTCTCATATAAGTAGAATTAGACAATATCTGTCCTTTTGTGACTGGCTTATTTCACTTAGCATAATGCCTTCAAGCTTCATCCATATTGTAGCACGAATCAGAATTTTTTTTATGGCTGAACAGAGTTCTGTTGTACGTTTATGCCACTTGTTGTGTATCCATTCATCTGTCGATGGACTCGGGTTGTTTCCATTGGCTGTTGTCTAATAACCTTTAATGTAATAGGTGGGATCTGGATCCTCTGTGACCTAGGACTGAAGCAGGAGATAGATGGGCTCCAGGTCAGACATTTAAAATCAGCCTCCTGGGACTTCCCTGGTGGTGCAGTGGTTAAGAATCCGCCTACCAATGCAGGGGACACATGTTCGAGCCCTGGTCCGGGAAGATCCCACATGCCGCAGAGCAAGTAAGCCCGTGCGCCACAACTACTGAGCCTGCGCTCTGGAGCTGGAGAGCACAACTGCTGAGCCCGTGCGCCTAGAGCCCGTGCTCCACAACAAGAGAAGCCACCGCAGTGAGAAGCCCGTGCTCACCGCAACAAAGAGTAGCCCCCGCTCGCTGCAACTAGAGGAAGCCCGTGCACAGCAACGAAGAGCCAATGCAGCCAAAAATAAATAAATAAATTTATTTAAAAAAAAAAAATCAGCCCCCTGTTTGCTCTCCGAAAAGGAAGTAACAACAGAAACAGGGTAAATAGGCAGGGTTTGTCTCCCCTGGATGCCTTAAGATAACAGTTCCGTGCTCACCGCAACAAAGAGTAGCCCCCGCTCGCTGCAACTAGAGAAAGCCCGCGCACAGCAACGAAGACCCAAAGCAGCCAAAAATAAATAAATATATATATTTATTTTTAAAAAAAGAGAGAGAAGACACCACAATGAGAAGCCCGCGCACCACAACAAAGAGTAGCCCCCGCTCGCTGCAACTAGAGGAAGCCCGTGCACAGCAACGAAGAGCCAATGCAGCCAAAAATAAATAAATAAATTTATTTAAAAAAAAAAAATCAGCCCCCTGTTTGCTCTCCGAAATGGAAGTAACAACAGAAACAGGGTAAATAGGCAGGGTTTGTCTCCCCTGGATGCCTTAAGATAACAGTCACGGCAGGGACAGAGAGGGGCTAAACCCTGTCTGAGAAAAAGCTCAAGAGGTCACATATTTCCTATCCTTGGGGCAAGGGAAACACTGCACATGCGCAGAAAGGCTCTTTGGGGGTCAAAAAGGAGGGGGCACCGCCCCATAATATGTGATGCTAAGGCCGTCCCATAGGCCTCTTGGCTGAAACCCATCTTGGAAAAAACTTGCGCACACATGTTGGGGAGAGTCCTAGGGCAGGTCAGGTGTGGAAAAAGAAACTAGGTAATTGGCCAAAGGTAAGCAAAGACCCAGAAGAACTGCCCTATATGAATGACTCAACCGCCTCTTTACCGCACTCCTCCTCGTTGGGGAGGACGCCCACACCCTTGCTCTCGGGGTGTGCATCTCTGCCTTGCTTTTGTCTCAACTAAACAGTTTCTCTGTGTGCTCTCCCACTTGTTGTGCCATGTCTCTAATAATAAACTTTGAGCCCGTTTTCACAGTTTTTGCCTACGTGAGAAATGCATTTTTCACTGGTGGCAAGACCCAGGGGGTGTGGTGGCTGGGATTCCTGGTTTTCATCCAGGCTACCCAGCTTCAGCTCCTGGGCAGGGGATTAAGATCTCACTTCACACCACCACTCACTGCTGCCTCTCTGAGATCAGGACCAATTTAACAACTACCTTTCGATTTACTTTATTTCATTCTCTGGAAATAGGATATCAAACAGTATGACTTGGACCCAGGGCTAGGCAAGGCAAGCTAGGGCTAGAGAGGGGGAAGCATGGGTAGCTTATTTATGTATGGACCTTTGCAGAGCTGGTCAGAGATAGCACCCTGGGTGGGTGGGGCTGTATGACACAGGGTTTCTGATTCTATAAGAAAAGAGACCTTTCATTTAAACCCATTCATTTATCCGTTCATTCATTAACTCACTCATTCCAGTATTATTGAATCAGGTAGTGAGCTCAGCCTGCCCTGAGCTTCCAACCACTAGAGGCAGAGAGACAAGTAAATTGCTACTGACAACATCTGAGGTCGAGGGTTTGGGGAGGAGAAGAATGGCAGGCTGTGGGAACACAGAGGGGGCCCCTCACCTGTACCTGGAAGCCAGGAAAGGCTTCGGAGGAAGTCAGACCTGTGTCAAGTCATAAGGAGAGGGAAAAAGTTAGCCAGGTGGAGGAAGAGGTCAGGAAGAGTGAGCCAGGCCTAGGAGGGACAGCTTAGGTGTATGACTTGTGTTTTGAGGTAAGGGTGATAAGATTCATGAAAGGCTGGAAAAGTGAAGCCACAGGTGCGGGCAGAGATCATTTGGTGAGGGACCTCGGATGGTGTTTGGGCTTAATCCTGGGGCAGAAGAGAAGTCCTGATGGCTTTGAAGTAGGAGAGGGACCAATCAGAAGAAAGAGATCCTGTTCTTCCCTTGAAGAAGAAGGCATCTGACAGAAAGTCACAGGAGCCGATATCTGCACGCTTTCCGAGTACAAGGTGCTGCTCTAGTACTTCAGGCTTATTATCTCAGTTAATCCTCACAACAGCTGACCAGGATGAATCACAGGGAAACGGAGGCCTAGAGAGAAACTCACCAAGGGCTCCAAGTGGGGGTGGCAGGATGCAGACCCAACCATCAACTCGGCTATTCAGTGTGGTCCGTGGACCAGAGGCAACTGCATCTCCTGGGAGCTTGTTAGAAATGCAGAACCTCAGCCCCACCCCAGACCTTCTGGATCAGAGCCTGCATTTTCACAGGATCCCCACGTGATTCTTGAGCACACTGAAGTTTGAAAAGCACTGATGGTGATTCCCAAAACATTAGATTCTCCTGGGCAGTTCTGAAAATCTTTGGTGTCCAGGTTGCACTCCAATTACATCAGAATTTCTGGGGCTATCAACACACAATTGGTTTAAGAATATGTGGGTGTATATATATATATACACACACACACACAATGGAATATCACTTAGCCATAAAAAGAATGAAATATTGCCATTTGCAGCAATGGGGATGAACCTAGAGAATATCATAGTAAGTCAGAGAAAGACAAATATTGTATCACTTGTATGTGGAATCAAAAAAATAATACAAAGGAATCTACATACAAAACAGAAACAGAACAGACTCACAAACAGAAAACAAACTTACGGTTACCAAAAGGGGAAGGGGCAGGGGAGGATAAATTAGGAGTATGAGATTAACAGATACGAACTACTATACATAAAATAGATAAGCAACAAGGGTTTACTGTATAGCACAGAGAACTATATTCAATATCTTGTAATAAGTATAATGGAAAATAATCTGAAAATTATATATATATTACTGAATCACTTTGCGGTATACCTAAAACTAACACAATATTGTGTATCAGTTATATTTCAGTTAAAAAAAAAAAGAATTTCTGGGGCATCGGAATTTTTCAAAGTTCCCTGGGTGATGTCAGTCAAGCTCTTGCATTATGTGTCCCTGTTTCCAGGGAGGGCAGGCTAACTCCTGCAGAGAAACTAGGCACAAGCTGGTAGCATCCACCCAGCCTCCGGGGGCTCTGCGCCTTTAAGAACTGAGGCCAGCTGCCTGCCTAGGAGGCCACCGGCCAGCGCATAGGCCACGTGAGCACGGGCTGCCGAGCTGCGACAGTCTGCGCTGGGGCTGGTCTGGGCTTGCAGACCCGAGCCCTGCAGAACAACCCGGGTGGTGCAGGCGAGCTGAAGAAAGGGAACCTTTGTGCCTTTTTGCGGGAAGCATACATTTTTGCAAGGCGGTAAACAAAGAGAGGAACTGTTTGTAGCCCTAGTCCAGACGTCCCAAGCAAACAGTAAGTCAGGAGGGCACGGAACACAGCACAGCCCCCCTCTGTCCCAGGCGACGTCCGCATACCCCGCCGCCACCGGAGGAGCTGAAGGGCCTGCGGAGCCTGCGCAGGGCAAAGCCAGTTAGCAGGGCACAAAATTTCCTGAACTTCTCCCCAGGGGTTCCCATCTGTTCTTAGCTTTGGAAAGCTGCGCTCATGATAGGTAGCACCTGATGACGGACGCACCCCACGGGTGGGTAGCCTGCCTCCTCTCTGTCCTCCCTCACTCCTGGGCCTTTCAGTTCAGGTCATTGCCCTGAGGACCCAAGGTCATGTGAAAGCAAAGAAAGAGAAACTGAAACCTGTCAGAAGTAACCGTTGGCCTTTGGGCCACAGTCTTGCTGGCGACGAGTTGATAAAGCTAATGGCCAAGGTGAGGGTGGGGAGAGCGGGGGTGCAGGGACTCCAGGTGCCGCAGACATGGGCAGTCAGCTGGGCGCCCACAGGACACAGGCGGGGACCTCTGGGGAAGGAAAGGTGGAGGCGAGGCCGTCACCCCAACCTTGGCTGGAGACAGAGCTTTCTCCCAGCCGCGAGCCCCCTTGTCTCGGTCCCCACTGGCGGGGCAGGACCAACATGGCGCAGGTGACCGCCGTGGCGGGCTTCTGACCTGTGGGCCACCAAACGCTAAAGACAAAGCCTTGTGACTTTTGGGTGTCCCCTACGTAGAGTTACCTGTGCCCCCCGCCCCCCTCCTTGGTGATGGACCATCAAGAGCCCGCTGTAATCCACCTTACTTGGCATGCAAAAATGATCATGTGTTGGGGGCGGGTAGCAGGTTGCGATTATGTTGGCATTGATTGGCATGCAGAGGAGGGAAGGTACTCTGTGTCTTCAAGATAACTGGGTACAAGTGAAAAGGAAGGAAAGGAGAGGTCCAAGGGCAGAAGGCAAAGAGAAAGCCCAGAGGGGTGGAGTTAAAGTGGGGAAGAAGGAAGAGGAAGGTGGCCTGGGGTGAGGCACGGCAGGGCAGGGTGGGGTTAGCTGAGAGAAAGCTAAACTGTGGCTTATACCTAATTATGATGAAACATCTTAAAGGGTCAGATGTGACTTCCAGATGCAGGGCTAGATTCCAGGAAATCAGCTGCTGGCCCATGACATGTTTGATGTATAAATCTGAGCATCTTTAGACAATGGAAGTATTTCATATGTGACCCTGAAAATTCTGAAACACCAGGCTCACATTGCAGCCGGGCAGCTGAAGCTGGAGCTGCCTGTTCACCAAAGTCCCCACTCACCCTGCAAGCATTTTGCATCCCCACCCCACGCCCCAACTTGTGTGCCTGCTTCCCATAGGCATTGCAGATTACTGCTACTTCTGCTCTTGATAATAATGGTTCTCTTCTGTCGAGAGCCGGTGTGCGTGTACGCACGTGTGCACACACACACCAGGCACACAGGTATGCTCGTTTTCAATTAACCTCAATTAATCTCTCCCTTTTTCAGTTGAGGATGACAGATGCACAAAACCAAACGTACCTTTCTCCTTAGATTTCGCAGCCTTTCCAGGCGATCTGCCAAAGTGCTAGATGGTATTTGCATTAAAAAAATTTTTGAGTGCATTTTGTTATTTTGGTTTTAAGGATTTCCCAGCTTGCCTTAAGGCCATATTTCATTTATGCCACATTTTATAGCTTCACAACATTTCTTGAACGCACATGAACTGATTTTATCCTTCTAGCAGTTGCATGAGGTCAAGTAGTTTGCGTCTCCTTCCTGTGCTCTCTTGGAGAAAACCAACTAGCAGAGAAGCTAAATGACTTCCCTTGGTCCTGCAGTAATTTTGAAGAAAAGTTAACATTTGGGCACAGCTCTCTGGAAAACTAAGCCATGTTCTTTGGCTGCATGGAATTGTGAAAAGTTATGCTTTGAAAAGCATTGTGACTAAGGATATGATCTCCATCCAGATCACTTGTTTGACTACTGGTTTGGCCACTCAATAGCCATGAGTCTTTGGACAAAGTGCTCAATCTACCTGTGCCTTTTTTTCTGTAAAATGATAATGGCCCTTATCTAGGGAGTGTTGTGTGGATTAAATGTGATAATACATGTGAAGTATTTAGAACAATGTCTGGCACACAGTAAGCTTTCAGTAAATATTACTATCAGTACTAAAATTGTTATCTGTTCCTTTGGGAAATGTTCTGTATTACTTAGGGTGCCGGCTAAGTTGTAACAAAAAGACCAAAAAATACATTTTCTCAAAAAAGGAGAGATATGTATTTCTCTTTCACCTCATAGCTAAGAGGATGCTAGTCAGTCCAGGACAGGTAAACAACTCTGCTCCACAGGGTCATTCAGGGACCCAGGTTCCCTCCACTGTGTTGCTCCTCATCCCCTATGGTGTTCTCTTCTGCATAGTCAAAGCTGGCTCAACATCACATCCACCTGTTCCTGCCTGGAGGAAGAGAAGGAGAAGAGGAGAGGAGGGGGAAGGCCAGCAGCCCCCTTCTAAATGATGTCATTCAGAGGTTGTCCATGTCCTTCCATTGGCCAGAACTTGGACACACTAAGCTGCAAGTGAGCCTGGGAAATGTATTATCTACCTGGGCCAGCTAAATATGCCCAGCTGAAACTTAGGAGTTCTCTTATTAAAAGGAAGAAAGGGAGAGTGGAAATTGGGATAATTCACAGTCTCTGTACCATGTTGCCAGAGACGTGTGCTTTGGACCTGAATTTGAAGTCATTAATGTCTTCTTGGTCTACCAGTTTCTCAGCCCATTGGTATGCTACATCTTATCTATTGGATGTCTGCTTTACCCTTGGATTTCTTCTTTAGCAAAATCCAAGGATGGCTTTTAGCTCCATGGTTCAGATAAACACCTCTGGTGGCAGTGTGATTCTCTCCAACAGGCTGGTCAGACTGACTGTCCACTGGATTGGGCAGCCTGTTCCTTCACTGCCCAAATCTCCCAGCAAGAGTAGCATTGGGCTCTGTTTTAAATTTTTTTCTTCTGAATTTTTGGACAACTTTCTCAACATGCAAAGTAAATTCTATACTCCCTTGTCTCTCGAGAGTCACTGTCCCTTGGATCCTGGGCCTCTGGTGGCTGATTAAGGAAAGGTACCTATGTTCCTTCCATTCCCTTGGAGTCCATCTTTATATGTGTTGAGGAGGGAACCTTATCCCCACCTCATCAGGAATTATCTATGAGCCCACAAAGCTGTGATAAAGAAGCCAAGCCACTTGTTTGGTGGATGGATGGCCAGCCACCTGGTCCTGAATCTCTGTGGTCTTAGAGTTCAACCTCCAATGATGCATACTTTCCTGAAATCAAAGTTAAGTAACAGCCTGGCTCAATTAAAGGAAGTGTGGATCAATGTTCTATTCTCATTACTGCAAATAATTGAGATTGGACAGGTCAAGGAAGGGAATGCCAGTTGTCTCAGGGGAACTTACCAGAGAAGGTGCTATGATGAATATTGCCTAAGAGATGAAGAAGGAAATTTGTATTTGTTGAGGGCCTATTATGTGCCAGGCACCTACAAGAAGAAGTTAGAGCAGTAAATAACAAGACAGACACCTAATGGAGATTACAACCTAACAGGATTACTCTACATTAATCATCGTGTTTAATCCTTGCAACTCTGCAAAGAATTAATATAAAGGATTTCATATTTTATAGACAAAAATGCTAAGCTCAGAGAGGGAAATAGTAAGGATGCTTTTGAACCCACATCTGGCTGGTTCTTTTTTTTTTTTTAATTTTATTTATTTATTTACTTTTGGCTGTGTTGGGTCTTCTTTTCTGCGCGAGGGCTTTCTCTAGTTGTGGCAAGCGGGGGCCACTCTTCATCGCGGTGCGCGGGCCTCTCACTATTGTGGCCTCTCTTGTTGCAGAGCACAGGCTCCAGACGCGCAGGCTCAGTAGTTGTGGCTCACGGGCCTAGTTGCTCCACGGCATGTGGGATCTTCCCAGACCAGGGCTTGAACCCGTGTCCCCTGCATTAGCAGGCAGATTCTCAACCACTGCGCCACCAGGGAAGCCCTGGCTGATTCTTAAAGTCCTGCTCTTGGGAATTTCCTGGCAGTCCAGTGGTTAGGACTTGGTGCTTTCACTGTCGTGACCGGAGTTCAGTCCCTGGTTGGGGAACTAAGATACCGAGAGCCTTGCGGTGCGGCCAAAAAAAATCCTGCTCTTTCCATCATTACTCCATCTGCCTCCCGTCACTTTCTTTGTTGAAGAAGGAATCTAGTCTATACACAGAAGTGACCTTGACCACTCTGCTAAACATCTGAACCAGTTACTATTGTTAACTCGGCGGTCAGATTTGTTTGACTATGGTGGTCAGTTTCTCTCTCTAACCTGCATTCTCTCTAACCACTGTTGTCCACTTATCCTTCTGTGTGAACCCACCCAGCTGAACCCTACTTCTAGGACATTTCTGCCCTGCTCCTTCCTGGGGTGCCGGCTGCTGCTAGAGAAATTCCCAAGGATGCCTGGAATCCCTTCCAGATGTCCCTAGATCCTTCCCTGTCCATTGCCACTGGCATCTCCTCCTGACCGTCCCTCTTTCACCAACCCTTCTTTTTAACCTCCGTGTCTGTCATCGTCATTGACAGAGAACCCAACTTGCCTTTTGATAAAACAACAAAATTAAGGTCCCAAGAAACTCTCTCAAGGTCCTCCAGTTCAAGCACCTAACACATCTCCTGCTCTTCTTCTCCATCCCCCCATGCCAGGGAAGGAGTGTGCTCCAGCCCCCAGCTGCCCTTCCCCTTGTGCCCCTGGAGCCTCCCTCCAGTCATTTTTCTCTCACTCACATCTTCACCCTCTTCTCTACCAACATTTCTCATCAGTACCTGAACGTGTTCAGTCTCTTCAATCTGGAAAATACCCAGTTCTTGATCCCATATTTCTAACCTCTCTCTTCAGTTTCCCTTTCTCTGTCTCTTCATGGCCAACCTTCTTGAAAAACTCATCTCTACTGCCTACCTGCCTATTCAGTCCTCCATCACCCATTGCTATGTGGCTTCTGTTCTCATGATCAATGCCTAGACTAAAGTCACTAAAGACAGCCATACTCTGGGTCCAGAAGGTGCTTTTCTTCCCTCACCTGACTCCCTCTTTCTGGAACCTTGGTGCCATAGCACTCCCCTGCCCCTTGAGCCTCTTGCTTCTTGGCTTTACTCTCTAGGCTTCCACCCTAGTTTGCTGGACATTTTTTTCATCTCCTTCACAGAGACCTCCTGTCCACTCACTCCCTGAACGTCCCCTGGGTCTGTATCCCACCCCTTGCTCTTCTTGCCCTCTGCCCCTCTTCCTTGGTGTCCCCAACCACCATGAGCTGACGGCTCCCAGCTCTCCCTCCTCCATACAGATCTCTCTTCTGACATCTGAATGCCCAGCTTGTCATGGACCTCTGCTGGTGGCTGTCCCACAGGCTCTTCCTACTTACAGTTCTAAAGCCAAGCTCCACACCAGCCTCTTCCAAGACTTAACCCTCTACTTGTATCTCTTATTTTCAGGAATGTCACCCTTACCCCAGTTGCTCATGCCAGAGAAAAGAAATCTAGTAATTATCTCGGATTCCTCCTTCTCATGTCACCTTTTACATTCAATCAAGTATCCTGTCCAGATGAGTCTACCTCTTCCAATGCCTTGAATCCCCCCTTCCTCTCATTCCCCTACCACTGGTGAAAGCCCTTATTGCTTCTCACACAGCTATGTCAAAGGGCCCTTGAGGGACCTTCTTCTCCACTCCCATCCTCCACTGGGGTCCTGCCTGGGTCATCATCCATCCAAGGCTGTCTGCTCAGAGCATCCTTCTGTTCTTCAGCACTCCCAAAGCTCTTGGATAAAGTTCACACTCCTTCGCTTAATCATATCCATGGATCCACTTCCTGATCCATTTCTTGTCTACCTTTCCAGCCCCTCTCGAACATTACTCCCTGTGTGTCAACCACTCAGCGTGCTGCAGGTTCCTGCCTCGGGACGTGCCTTCACTGCAGTGTCCTCTTATCCCTTCTTCCTCGGGCTAGCTTCCAGTTGTCCGTCCAAACTCAGCTCATACATCACCTCCCAGACCATAACTGCCTGGTACTGTCATCACAGTGTCATGCATCTCTTTCCTCACTGGCAGTTCCAGTGCTTAAGCACGTTGCCCAACACACAGAAGTTGCTCTATAAAAGGTAAAGCAGACCCACCATTTTTTCAGAAACTTTTAACTCTTACTCACAAAGCCCGATGCATCACGTTAAGGTGCATTGTAACAACTCTTCAGGGTGTGTCTGGTTTTTTTTTTAACGTTTATTTATTTAGGCTGTGCTGGGTCTTAGTTGCGGCACGTGGGATCTTTGTTGTGGCGTGTGGGATCTTTAGTTGCAGTATGCACGTGGGATCTAGCTCGATCGTGGGATCGAACCCGGGCCCGCTGCACTGGGAGCACAGAGTCTTACCCTCTGGACCACCAGGGAAGTCCCATGTGTCTGATTTTTAAATAGAAACATCATTTGGCTTCAATAATGAGAAGTTTAGAAGCTGCATACCCAGCCCACTGAAACAGCTATTCCTTACTAATTCACTCCTCAAGGAGTTAAGCAAAGGGAAGCACCGTGTGTCTCTCTTCACAAAGGGAAGCACCGTGTGTCTCTCCTCGCCGCCACTTCCTCTTTACTGTGGGGTTTCTGCATTCCATGTATGATTGCATTCGGCTCTGGGGTTCACAGTGCAGGAGGACTCAAGGCTTGAGGTAGGAACTGGGGCCCCTGTGGGGGTAGCTGCTTGCTGATTTGAGGTGGATTAGAATTTCTGTCAACAACGTGGCTTTCCTCAACCAGGAGCACGCTGAGGCTTGGACAAAGTGCTGCTGGAAGGCGATGGTGCATTGGCCAGGGAAACGGTCATGTCCCAGTAGAGTTGGTTGTAACTCACTCTGATTCTGTGGTGGAACAGAAGCAAATCTTCATGTTTTACAGAAGCCTTCCTTGTTGGTTATGATGCAGTGTTACCTACTGTACTTGAAATGTACTTGCTGCCGAATCTGCTCTCTGCAATAGATGAGATTCTCCCTAGTCTCTGGTCATCAACCGAGCCTGGCAAATAAGGCCCTCTGTCCAGCTGTGTGGATTGAGGCAGGTCCAATGGCCCAGACCCTGAGAGCCAGACCTATCAGGAGCCTTGTGCCTCACCAAGTGGGACCTCTACGTCTGCTGCTTCTCTAAGCCTGGGCTCTCACATGACTGAGGATATCTGCTGGGGTCAGATACCTCACAGGATATGCACATCAGGACCTGGAAGGTTTGCAAATGACAAAGCCGCCTCAAACTGACACATGCAAAAAAGATGAATTTACTAACTCAAAAGTCTAGAGGGAGGGCTTCCCTGGTGGCGCAGTGGTTGAGAGTCCGCCTGCCGATGCAGGGGACACAGGTTCGTGCCCCGGTCCGGGAAGATCCCACATGCTGTGGAGCGGCTAGGCCCGTGAGCCATGGCCGCTGAGCCTGTGCATCCGGAGCCTGTGCTCTGCAACGGGAGAGGCCGCAACAGTGAGAGGCCCGCGTACCACAAAAAAAAAGTCTAGAGGGAGATCTGTATTTAGACATGGTTCTTTGTAGGTCCAGGGGTGGCATCACTGAGACCTGTCCCTCCCCTTATACTCCTATCTCTGCTTACTTCTCTGCAGGCTCCTTCACGGGCCAGCTCTCTCCTGTGACTGTCTTAGTCTGTTTGAGCTGCTAAGACAAAAATAGCACAGACTAGGTGGCTTAAACAATAAACATTTACTTCTCACAATTCTGGAGGCTGGGAAGTCCAAGATCAACACAGTGGCTGATTTTGTGTCTGGTGAGGGCCCAGTTCCCAGTTCATAAATGGCTGTCTTATCATTATGTCCTCACATAATGGAAGGGGAAAGAGAGTTCTCTAGGGTCTTAGAAGTGCACTTATCCCATACATGAGGGCTGCACTCTCATGACCTGATCACCTCCCAGAGGCCCCACCTCCTAATACCATCACATTGGGGGTTAGAATTTCAATATATGAATTTGGGGGACACATAAACATTCAGTCCATTGTAGTGATCGTCTCCAAACCAAACACTGTGATCATGGGGGTGGGGTATTTTGATTGGTCACCTAGGTCTGAGATAGTGATTGACAGTCCCGCCAGGGGAGGGACAGTCTTAAAAACGTTTGGGCATGTATCAGTCTCTTAGGGCTGCTGTAACAAATCACCAGGAAATGGGTGGCTAGAAACAACAGAAGTGGACTATCTCACAGTTCTGAAGGGCAGAAGTTCGAAATCAAGGTGTCAGCAGGGCCATACTCCCTCTGAAGACTCCAGGGTATAATCCTTCCTTGCCTCATCCAGCTTCTTTGGCCCCAGGCAATCCTTGGTTTATAGCTGCATGGCTGCAAGCCCTGCCTCCATCTTCACATGACTGCCCCTTCTGTGCTGTTCTGTCTCTACCCACTGGATTAGTTCATAATGATCTCATCTCGAGACCCTGTGCTTAATTATATCAGTAAAGATGCTTTTTCCATATAAGATCACATTCACGGGTGCTGGGAGTTAGGACGTGGACATATCTTTGGCTGGGGCTGTGGGGAGTAGAGGCAAAATTCAACCCATTACAGGGCAGAAAGAGTAATAGATAGCCATTACACTCTACTCCTTGACTTCCTAGCATCCATCTGTGCCCTTTTCCCATACAATTTCAGAAATGCACCCCCTGGAACATGGTACAGGCTATCCACATAAAAGCAAAGCTAGCAGATATACCGTCTTCTTGAGCAGGTCTAGTCAAGAAGACTAAGACTATTGCTAAGACTATTGCTCTTAATAGTCTGTTAACCAACAGCTAAATGATCATTTCAAACACCCCTGGCATTTAATAGTGGAGAAAAGTAAGATACTTGGAATAAAAGCCACTTGCATTTAGTAAAGGGGAAACATGAGGCTCCAGTCTCTTGTCCAACATCCTGCAGAAGAGGATTGACAAGGAGCCACTTCATATCCCTGAGAGATGTGAGTTCCTCAATCAGCCAGGGGTACCCAGGGCTCTATCTCTGGAAGACTCTCCCTTGCCCATGGCCCTGCATGGGTGGATCAGAGAGAATGTCCCTTCTGGAAACCATAGACTCTAGCAGGCCACAGTTTGAGGATGTCAGTCCAGAGATCTGGATCTGGCTCCAGTGGTTGTGCAATCTTGTGCTGCGGTTTGCTGGACTGAGACGTCTCTGGCAGTATGACTCTCTCAAACTCTTAGATAGTTGCTGGGAAGTTAGTTTTTTGATAACTCCATGAGCTGGCAACCAGAGCCAGAACCCAGACAAGTCATGCTCTGGAATCTGGACCCTGTCCTCACCACGTCTATCCCCTAACAACCGTCTCTGTGCTCTGCTCGCTCCCAGCTTTCATTTAGACTTTGTCCATTTGGCCTCTGCCCTGGACACACTGGGTTGGGGGAGGGGGAGGCCATTTGCCCTCAGGCTCTTTCCCAGTGGACAGCTGCCTACAGTGGGGTAAAAGGCACTTCACTCAGGCAGGGAGTGCCCAGCAGGTGCTGCTGGAGGGGGAGAAGCCCTCTCCAGGGTCCCTCTCCTATCTTCCCCTGTGTTTCCTTCTCCCAGCCTGTGCTTGCACCAACTTTAGCCTGGGGCAGGAATTTGACTGTTGCAATCCTAAAAATGATTTTCTGGCTCTCAGCTCAGTTGAATTACAGGCCACAACAGAAAGAGTCTTTGTTTTTCCCTTTCCCTGCTTTCAGAAAGGCCCAGCTGAGACTCAAGTGTATCTTTTCTTAGAGACCCTCACTTAGGGCTGAAGAAAGGGCTGACACACCCCAGTAACCTGGCTTTAAAATAAAAAAATAACAAGTCCTCTAAATTTCCAACTTCACCGGATTCAACAGGAGAGAGCTTAGCAACTTTGCTCCACTTAACAGATATGGCTCACTTCCTGGTCACAGAGGCGGGGCTTCACACTGCCCTGCTCTCCACCCCAACACAGCCAACTTCCAAAATCCTGCTCCTGGTCCAAAATTCTATGCTACTTGGGACACTTTTGATTGCAGCTGGATCTGCAACTGTCTACTTAATGGGAATCAGGAATGGCTGGATCCAGATACTCAATGAGGACGTTGCCTCTCTCTCTCTTACCCCCTCTCTTTGCCTTTCTGTGATTCTCTAGTCCTCCTTTCTGCTTTTCTCTCTGCTGGCTTCATTTTCAGGCTGATTTTCATGGAGGTCTAGGCTTACCATGCATTCATTTACATATAGTAATCCCACCTCTTTCTTCTTTTTTTTTTTTTTAATGTTGAGCCTTCTTTTAATTAATTTATTTTTATCTTTGACTGTGTTGGGTCTTCGTTTCTGTGCGAGGGCTTTCTCTAGTTGTGGCAAGCGGTGGCCACTCTTCAACGCGGTGCGCGGGCCTCTCACCGTCGTGGCCTCTCTTGTTGCGGAGCACAGGCTCCAGACACGCAGGCTCAGTAGTTGTGGCTCACGGGCCTAGTTGCTCTGCGGCATGTGGGATCTTCCCAGACCAGGGCTCGAACCCGTGTCCCCTGCATTAGCAGGCGGATTCTCAACCACTGCGCCACCAGGGAAGCTCCCACCTCTTTCTTGATTGGTCCAACAGAAGGGCAGGGATGGCTCTGATTGGGCTGGCTTGGGACCTCTGCTCATCCCTGTATTAACCACTGAGGCCAAGCAAGTAGAAATACTCTAGCTGGCCTGAGTCATATACCCACCATTGATGTGCCACATGAACGACAACCCTTCTGGGTTGGGGGGAAGGCAGTTTCTGAAAGGAAAAAAGTGCTGGGGAGACAAAAATAAGTGTTGAGGGGCTAGGCCTCTGAGCAGGCTCTTGATTTGCATTTTCCTGTTAGTCCAGAGCATGCAGCCTGCCTAGTTTTTGCCTTCAGCCTCAGGGGATTTGACCCTCTTTCTGCATTCTTAGCCATCACCGAGAGACTTTTTATCCTCTCTTTTAATTTCTTTAAAAAATTGTGAAATATGTCATACATACATATAAACCATATGTTCAGCTTAAGAATAGCAAAACAAACACCTGCATCCCCACCACCCAAGTTAAGAAATAGAACAGTGTCAGTTTCTTAGATATATCTGAATGCTCCCCCCAGTCACGTATCCTTCTATCAGATGGAAACTATACAGAATTCTGTGTTCATCATCCCATGATTTTCTTTATAGTTGTACTATACACACACACACACACATACACACACACACATGCATGCACGCACACCTGCACACACACGCACACAAATACACTTAAATCTCTAAGCAGTATATTGTTTGGTTTGGCAGGGTACAGATGCCTATTTTTAATGCTGTATTTAAGAATACAATATATATTCTTCTGTGACTTCTTTTTTTTTTTTTTTTTTCGGTACGCGGACCTCTCACTGTTGTGGCCTCTCCCGTTGCGGAGCACAGGCTCCGGACGCGCAGGCTCAGCGGCCATGGGTCACGGGCCCAGCGGCTCCGCGGCATGCGGGATCTTCCCGGACCAGGGCATGAACCCGTGTCCCCTGCATCGGCAGGCGGACTCCCAACCACTGCACCACTAGGGAAGCCCTCTGTGACTTCTTTTATTCAACATTATGTTTTTGAGATTCCTTTGTGTTGATGCAAGTGGCTGCAGTTCACTTTTCACTGCTGTGTAATCATCCAGTATGTGATCATTCCACATTGCATGCATCTGTTCTGCTCTTCAGAGTACACACCTATGAGAGAAATTGCTAGGTTCACGTGTGCTCACATCTTCAACTCTCCTGGATATTGCTAATTGTCTTCCCAAGGTGATTATAACAATCTACACTTCCGCTAGCAATCGATGATGGTATTTTGGTTGATCTCATTCCTGTCAGCTTTAATTTTTGTCATTCCAATAGGTATGGTCTGTGTCTCATTACAGTTATAATTTGCATTTATTTGATAACTATTGAAGTGAAGAATCTTCTCATGTTTACAAACTGTCTGTTTTTTACCTCTGCTGTGAAATGTCCATTTAAGTCTTTTCCTCTGTTTTCTAACGAGCTGTTGGTATTTGACAGTTGATTCATAAGAACTCTTTATATGGTCTGGATTATAATCCTATGTTAGCTTTTATATGTTCAGATATCTCTCAGATATCTCCTTGCAGTTTGGGATTGCCTTTGCATTTTATTTATGGTGACTTTTGAACAGAAGCTCTTAATTTTCATGTCAAATTTACCTTGTCAAAGAAAACTTTCCCAACTTGAGGTCACAAAAATAATTCTTTTTTATTCTCTTCTAAAATCCTTTTATTTTGTCCTTTATATTTAGTACTTAATCTTTCATATCTAAGCCTTTATTCTACCTGGATTCAATTTTTGTAACTGTTACAGGATAATAGACTTCCATTTTTACTTTTCCCCTCACTTACCTGCAATGTCCTCTGTCACAAATCAAGTTCCATATAGGAGTGTTTTCTTTTCCTCTGAACTCTCAAATTTTCTGTGTTGAGCTCCAGTTTTTCCCTTAATCCATGGTAGATCAATATTTTTGTAGATATAACGAAAATGAATTACTAAAAACATTTAAAACATGCATAAAATAAAGGCCTCAATTATTTGTTATTAGATTCAGTGGGCATAAGCTTGCTCTGTAAAGTTGCTGTGAAAGTTTCTAAATGCTTACTTACTGTTCACTTCTGCACTGATCGTATAGGAGTGTTTTCTTTTCCTCTGAACTCTCAAATTTTCTGTGTTGAGCTCCAGTTTTTCCCTTAATCCATGGTAGATCAATATTTTTGTAGATATAACGAAAATGAATTACTAAAAACATTTAAAACATGCATAAAATAAAGGCCTCAATTATTTGTTATTAGATTCAGTGGGCATAAGCTTGCTCTGTAAAGTTGCTGTGAAAGTTTCTAAATGCTTACTGTTCACTTCTGCACTGATCATGGGCCCATGGCAAGGAATTCAAAGATGGTAACCAGAGTACAGGTCACAGTTGAGTCATGCTAATCTGTACTGCTCTACTGATGTGTTTGTTTATTCCTGCTGTAGTATCACTCAATCTTTTTTTATTGTGGTAAAATATACAAAATATAAAATTTACCATCTTAACCATGTTTGGGAATACACTTCAGTGGCATTACAGGCATTCACATTATTATATAACCATCACCACCATCCATCTCCAGAACTTTTTCAGCATCCCAAATGGAAACTCTGTCCCTATTAAATGATAACACCTCGTTCCGCCCTCCCTCTAGTCCCTGGTAACCACCATTCTACTTTTGTCTTTATGAATTTGAGTATTCCAGGTACTTCATATAAGTGGAATCGTGAAGTATTTGTCCTTTTGTGTCTGGCTTATTGCACTTAGCATAATGTCTTCAAGGTTCATTCATATTGCAGCGTGTATCAGAATTTCATTCCTTTTTAAAGCTGAATAATATTCCATTATATGAGTATACCGCATATTTTTTAATCCATTCATCCATTGAAAGACATTTGGATTGCTTCCACCTTTTGGCTGTTGTGAATAATGCTGCTGTAAACATAGGTACACAAATATCTGTTGGAATACCCGCCTCTCATTCTTTTTGGGTATGTATTCAGAAGTGGAGCTGTAGTTCAATGTTTAATTTTTTGAGAAACTATTATACTGTTTTCACAGAGGTTACACCATTTTATATTCCCACCAGCAATGAACACGATGTTCCAGTTTCTCCACATCCTTGTCAACATTTGTTATCTTCTGGAGGGTTTTTTTTTCCTTTTTTTTTTTTTAAATAATAGCCATCGTTATGGGTACGAAGTGTTGTCTCATTGTGGTTTTATTTGCATTTCTGTAATGGTCGGTGATGTTGAGTATCTTTTTATGTACTTGTTTGGCCATTTGTATGTCTTCTTTGAAGATGCGTCTACTCAAGTCATTTGCCCATTTGTTAGTTGGATTTTTTGGTATTGTTGTTGCTGGGTTGTAGGAGTTCTTTCAATCTTAATTACCATGGCGGTATAATACATTTTGATATCTGGTAAAGGAAATGCCCCCGACACACACACTCTTGTTGGTTGTTCTTTAAATATGACTTGGCATTTCTTGGCTCTTTGCTCTTCCAAATAATCAGCTGTTGAGTTCCTTTTAAAAATCTTGTTAGGATTTTGATTGGAATTGCCTAGAATATATGCATCAATTTGGAGAGAAATGATATATTCATAATATCGTCTTCCTGTCATGAACATTTGTTTATGTCATTTTTTTAAAACTTGCAGTAAAGTTTTTCTCCAGAAAGGACTTTCACATGTTTTGTTATATTTACTTCTGGATATTTGAGATTTATTCATGCTATTATAGGTGGTATCTTTAAAATTGTATTTTTTAGCAGTTACCGGTGAATAGAAATACAATTTACTTTTCACATTGATTTTGTATCTAGAAACCTTCCTGAACTCTCTTACTAATTTTAACAATTTATTTGTAAATAATGTTGGGTTTTCCATGCTGACAATCACAAGACCTGCCAGTTTTTTCCCTTCCATTCCAATCCTTACACATTTCCATTTGCTTTGTTTTTCTTGTTTTACTACACAGGCTGCTATAATGTGGTGTTAATGGGACTTCTTGGGCCTTGTTTCAGCTCTTAAAGGGAATATTTTCAACGTTTCACATTAAGTATGATATAAGTTTTTTGTCCTTTTTTTTCTTGCTAGATGTTCTTTATCAAGTTCTAAGTCAAACTGAGTTTTAAAAGTTTTAATAGGATGTTAAATGCTATTAATTTTTTTCTGATTTTATTGAGGTGGTAAATTTTTTGCCTTTCATCTGGTAATATGAATTCTATTAAACACTTTTCTAATATTAAACCAACCTTTCATTCCTGGCATAATCCCAACTTGGTTATGACGTACTAGCTTTTTTGATACATTGCTGGATTTAGTTTGCTAATATTCTATCTACATTCAGGAGTTAGATTAGCCTGTCACTTTGCTATCCTGTTTTGTTCTTGTCTTCTTTTGGTCCTGAGGGTTTCTTTGATCCAGATAAGCTTTGTTTCCTGCCTAAATAAGGATAGTAGATTGGTGGTTTTTGCTGACTTGGTAACACACCAACAGCATATGAGAATTTGTGTTTTGATGGAGCATGATGTTGAATTATATTCAGACCATGTACTGAACAGTCAGCTCCTGAGTTGGCTTGATGAGGGCTCAACAAACTTTTATGCAAAGGACAATAGTAAATATTTTAGGCTTTGTGCAACACTTACATCTCTGTATTAGTCATGGTTCTCCAGAGAAACAGAACCAATAAGATATGCATAGATATATAGATATATGGAATTGACTCATGGGACTATGGAGGCTGAGAAGTACCACAATCTGCTGTCTGTAAGCTGGAGACCCAAGAAAGCCAGTGGTGTGGTTCCAGCCCAAGTCCAAAGGCCTAAGAACCAGGAACACAGATGGTATAAGTCCTTGCCAGAGGACAGGAGAAGACCAATGTCCCAGCTCAAATAGTTAGGGAGAGCAAAGTCTCCCTTCCTCTGCTTTTTTGCTCTATTCAGGCCCTCAATGGACTGGGTGATACCCATTCACTTTGGGGAGGGCAATCTGCTTTACTCAGTCTGCTGATACTAATCTCATCTGAAAACGCCCTCACAGACACACCCAGAGATAATGTGTAACCCAATATCTGGGTACCCTGTGACCCAGTCAAGCTGACGCATAAAGTTAACTACCTCTCTGTTATTATTTCTCCTCCCCCTCTCCTGCTTTTTAACAACCTTAAGAAATATAAAAACCATTCTTAGCTCACAGGCTGTGCCAAAAAATTTACCAACTCTTGGTTTAGACTGTCTCCCGATATCTACATCACAATTAAGTTTTGTTGTTTTCCACAATATAGTGATGCTTGTGTGGTTTCCTAAAGTAAATAATCTATGAAAATAAGGAGTCAGATAGACAGCCACCACCCACAGTACTAATGTACACCCACCCAGCGCATGATCCACGCTGCCAGACCTGCATCCACCAAACTTAGTATCTTTTGAAATTAGTACCAACCTGGACACACCAAGTAAATGCCCCTAACTCGTAAGCATTGTGATTCTAACAGCTACAGAGTTAGTCTCTGGCTCTCTCTTGCTGCCCTCTCCTGGCTGGCCCATTGCTGAGGCTCAGAGGAGAGTCCTGGTGGAGTTCTTATGGCTCATAATAACTTCAGGTCTGGTTGCTGGTCTGTGGACTTGTCAAAACCTGCTCCAGTAGAAAATACAATCAGGGATCTTAACACTGGTTGTGATGGCCAATTTTGCTATTTCTCGTAGGATCCTAAGACTTTATGAAGAATTATCACATAGTGAACGTTTCGTATATGCCAAGCATTGCTAAATATGTGTTATTTCATTTCATCCTTATAACAACCACATGAGCTCCATATCCCTTGACTGTTGAGCGTTCCCTTTGTACAGGTGATAAAATTGAGACCTAGAGAGGCTAAATACCCTGCCCAAGGCCCTAGAGAGGTTAAATACCCTGTACAGGTAGTACGTAGTGGAGTTGGAGCTCGGAGTTAGTCCATATATATCTGACTCTAACACCCATGTTCTTAACTGCTACTTAAGGTTCTCAGTCTTTCATACTGAGTCTAACTCAGAGGGAATCTATGGAGCCAGACATTTGCATGCGCTCCAGGGTTCTGAGGCGGGTGTCCCGGAGATCTACACTTTGAGAACACTGCCTCCCATAAATAGAAACTGAACTGCTTCCAGCAGAAGGATCTAACTATTCAACACCAGAAGCTTCATTCTTGGGTGGAACAAAATGCTGGGCCTACCCACATTCTTTGGGTAAAAGAGATTAGAAGAAGTGATAAAATGTAAAGGCATCTTATCTCTTCCTGTCCCTCAACTAAACCCCAGAGAAGTGCTGCTCCATCAAGTTTACCTAAAGAGGTGTAACAGTCACCTTTGCTAACAAGCAGCCCTGAGCAAGTAATCAACTGGTTGTGTGATAACACTCAGCAGCTAAGGGAAGCCTGGCTCTTCTGAGGAACGATTGCACATCTTCATTGAAAATGTGTACTGAGCTGCCCAGCAAATCCCCTTTCCTTTCTTTAATAAGTCAGACCTGGTACTCAGCCTGTCAGATCTGGAACTGTTCATGGCTCACTAGGCAGAGACGAAAGGAAAAAGGTTTAGTTATAATCTAAACACAATGAATTTGCAATGGAACAAAGCAGCCTGGGCTACAACCATTCCTGGGCATGCCCTGGTTTTCTAGCAGCAAATCTATGTTTGGCAAGGAATGGGATGGAAACTTCTCCCCACCTCGTGGCCAGTGTTTTCTTGAACTTCTATATCTCTTTGGATCCTGGGTGGGGTTGGACACCATTCACAGAGCAGAGGTTGGGGGTACACATGGCTATGAGGGCCAGCCACTAGTTAGTGCCCAGCGAAGAAGAAATATAGTGGGGGAAAGAGAAAAACTATGCAAGGAATTTTGCCGGGTGTTTGACTGATATGATTTAATCTGCCAACAGCCCAGAGAGGTGTTGGGATTATATCAGTATCTTCATTTGACAAATGAGAAAACAGAACCACAAAACTCAAAGTAACTTGCCCAACGCCACTCAGATAACAAGAAGTAGAACCAGGAATCAAACCCATAGTCCTGTCATTTTCACCTAGCCACGTGCCACTGTAAGGCACCACTGCCCTCTGTGTTTATCCCTCAAAATAGATCCCCTACTTCCAGTCTAAACAGGTTCCACTCACAGGCCTTGGCGAAAGGCCACTCGCCCTTGCGTCCAAGAATAACATTAATACAATGAACCGTTTTTTTTTAAATGAGATTCCGTATGTAAAGCACTTAGCCCAGTGCCTGATACTTTTTAAAGGACTCAGCAGACCTCCGGGCATTGTCAGGCCTGAGTCAGGTGTGTTCCAGGCTGCAGGAGGTTCCCTTGACCATTTGGTAACGAACACTTCTCAAGCAACTACAATGGATGGTCAAAATAGGAAGAAAAAATAGCCTTGGACTTAAGACCTTTGTAATCTAACTGGAGTATTGAAAGAATTGAATATTTATTTAAAAAACTCAGAACTTATTAATAGTTTACGTATCATACAGGGTTCTCATTTCTAGTTGGGATCTTACTCACTACTGGATGTGTAGCCTTGGAGAAAATGATTTCACATCCTTTTGGACCTCAGTGTCCTCTTTGGAAAAATGGAGACACTACCAATCTCAAAGGATTTTACTGTTAGGGGCACATATATGTCAATACTTAATAAACAGTACACAGGGTCTGGAGATAAAGGAGAAAATAGAATTAGGTGGACTTCCTTCAAGATCTGACTTTGGAATTGAGCTCTGAATGAGGTGAAGGCCCTGAAACTATAGAGAGGAAGTAATGTTCCAGGTGCTTTTTATCCTCATGTTATAGAAAATCCAACTGAAATTGGTTTAAACACAAGTGGAATTGATTGACTCATAGAACTAAGAAATTCAGAGACAGGGCAAGTTTGAGATGCTCTAGGTGTTGATAATATCATCATGGTTGCAGCTATAGTTCTTGGCAGTGCTTTTGTTGGTACTCTTCATGTGCAGTTTTACCTAGTCTGACTTTACTTATGATAGTCAAGTGACTGGAGAAACAGTCCAAGCCTCGCATCTATAGCCCCTGAGGACCTTCTGTCCTCCATTCTCAGGAAGAGTCCCAAGAGCCATTCTGATTGGACCAATCTAGACCACATGAACCAATCCCTGCACACAGGAGGTTGGGATTATGTGATTGGCTCAGCTTAGGTCACATGTTCCATCCCCAGAGCCTTGGAGTAGGGACCAGTTCCTCGGAAGTACATGGCTCCTCAAATGGGAATTGGGCACTGTTGAGAGGTGGGATTTGGCAGGGAGAGACACAATGCCCTCAACAGGGAAATTGCTTTTATAAAGTAAAAAGGATCGAGGGAACTGTGGATAGAGTGAACCCACAGACTTGTTGGGGGGAGCAGTGCATTCTCCAGAGGGAGTTGTGAGAAATGGAGCATTTGAGAGGGAAGTGGGGGCCCTGCAGGAGGCCATGCCAGCCTCTGGGGCCTGGGGCCTTGTGTGAGCCTGGGAGTTTTACTGTAGCGTATACCGGCACCACCAGCAAATTCAGGAAATGAGCCTGTTTCCTTCTATTATAAAGGCTAATCCTTTACTCATGAAACAGAGTATTCACTCCACCTGAAAACGTTCAGTGTTGGGATTAGAAGAGAGGGAGCCCACTACATGCTGACTCTGGGTAGAGGAGTTTCCTGTGTATTCTCCTTTAATAATGCTCCCAACCTCCCTCTGGGACAGGAGGCTTTACGGGCATTCGCAGATGGGAGAGGGAAGGGAAGTGACCTGTCCCGAGTCACTCAGCTAAGAGATGGCAGTGGGGAACCTGGAGTCCCCATGGCTGCTTGACTCCCAAGCCCACAGCAGGGCACCAGGCTGGGATTTTCTCCGGTTCCTGAGAACTCCGCTGTCCTGTATCACAGCAGCGCCTGGGCTGATGACCCTTTTGCATGGTGACACCTGCCTCAGAGCACAAGCTTGTCCTCGGCTACATTGGTTGTGCCCGAGGACCCTACTGAATGTGGGAGTCTGGAGGCAGGGGGCTACTCATGAACAAGGACTCTGTACCTTCCGCATCGGACCGAGGACGGGAAGTCAGGCCCAGGAGAACCGGGGGCAGAGGGGGTGCTGAGCATCCTTTCCGGAAATCATAACTGTCCTCCTCACACCCTCCCCTCCTCGCTGCTTTATGTATAGTGTCTGCTCGAACATCGCAAACTTTCCTAGATGAGCAAACCAAGGAACGGCCATGACAGCTGAGGTCACAGCAAGTGGCTTGTGCCTGTGGGTGTGTCTTCTCATCCCCATTTTACAGATGAGTACGTTAACCTCTGGGAGGTTGCCCTCCGATCTCACGTGGCTGGCAGGTGACTGAGTTGGAATTTGAACTCAAGTTCTGTCTGACTCCAGAGACTGGATTAAGTGCTCTGCTGTGAAGGGTGACCTTGAACTTAGGGAAAACCTTCAGTGAAGCTGTTTGGCCTTGTGGATTCCTCCCCAAAGAGAACGTCATGTGCTCCCTGGAGAGGGTCTGATCCACTTTGTTGGAATAAGCACAGATCCTTTCTTGGGTCACCTGTGTTCACTGATGTCACCATCCCTCTCCCCTACTCCCCACTTCCTCCCCCCTCCCCCAATACCTGAACAAGCCCCAGAGGAGTCACTTCCTGTGCGGGCTCCCTCCGCCCCAGGAATTTTCTATCTGCAGCAAGTAGAGTGCAGACTTCCCGGAGCCTCGGGACACATCACCCCCAAGATGATGCTGGTGCTGATAGTAAGCCTTTTATTTTTTAAGGCCAACTACAACAAAAACATGGAAACTGGGAATGAGCAAGGTCCACGTGAGCAATCAGAAGGTATAACAACAGCTGCGGGAGAAGGTGACTGCAGGGAAGTGGATTGCCCCCCTTTTCCTTGTGTTCTGTTTTTAGCCTGTGTTTTTCAGAGCAAGTAGGTGCCATGGTGATAGGTGCCATAGAAATAGATGGAGCACACCGCCCAGCGTGGGGCTGCCGAGCCAGCCGTTCCCATGGAAATGCACCGAGCCCTGGGAAGAGCCCAGGATTCTGCTGTGTTCCGGCTGCAGCGCACAGCAGGCTCCCTGAAGGGCCCGGCTCCAGTCAACCACGTGATACTGCTTTAGGATGGCCCCTTGAGGCTTCCAACTTTCTCACCAAGTTTGTCCAAGGTCCCTGATAGCACATCCTCCCTCCGAGGGCACCCATGGGAGCTGCTCTCTGAGTCATACCAGAGACTGTCTTACGGAGCTTTGGCTTTGCCCATCCGGGCCAATAGTGGCCTCTAACACTGCCAGCGTTCCTGTCCCCACTGTTGGGAACACCCTGTCCCCATCCTGACTAGATGTGGAACTGTCACTGGTTTTATGCAATGGTAATAAAGAGCTTTTACCACTGGGATTGAGTCCCAGACATTTGGTAACCAGGAACACTCATAAAATGAAATCTCAGAGGATCTCAACCTGAAAGCAGAGCAGGAAAGGGCGTCATCAATCACGTCTGAGGTCGTGCTTTCAGTTTGTGAACCCTCGGACAGTGTAGACTCAGGCCCAGCCTCACAACTGCTTCCGGATGCAGCTTTAATGCACTGAAAGACCCTTTGAAACAACTGCTCGAGCTGTCCCGTAGCATTTATACAACCATCTCGGCATCGCTGTCTGTAGATGTATGTAAATGATCCTGTTGGAGCTTAGCCTGTTTCTATTTGGATTTAGACCAATTACACGTCTTCTGCAATATAACCCATGTGTACACACGCCCTTTAAACCTAACTGTCTTATATTAGGCCTGGCATAAGAGGGTTAAGTTGAAAGGACATATGTTATAATAGCTGTTCCATCATATTTACTTCTGCAATGGGGCTCTATTACATATACTTGTTTCCATACATTTATACTATCAGATGGCATACATCCTTCAGGGCAGCAGAAGTATAATTCTGGACTAAAGTATGGTCCTCAGACCAGTAATTCTAAGCATTGACCAATTGAAGTTAATTCTACTCTCAATTAAAGAAATACATACACACATACCCTTAACAAAGGAATTTTTTTTTAAAAAAATTAATAATCCATACCACCATCAACTCATGAATTATTGCCCAGGTAGTTACAGATTGTGAAAATCATAGCATTGGAAGGCGCTAAAAGTAATGTCTATCGTGGCACATCTGGCATTTGACATGAAGACGCTGAGCCCCAAAGAGTCGAGGTGCTTTGCTGTTTAGCTCAGCATATCTTCTGTGTATGCAGGCATGCAGGCAGTGTGTCAGGTCATTACCACACAGCCGGCTCTTTCCCAGCAGTGGAAATGCATGGAGTCTCCCACCCCTCCAACTAGCGAGTGGTGCTCACAGTGACCTTGAAGTAGGCCTGTAGGTCATGCCATTGGTGGAGCTGTGCAGTAGAAGGGTAGCCAGACTTTAAAGCAACTTCCTGGTTTGTCCCTAGGACTCATCCGTGAAACCATGTCCCTCCACATTTACTGTTCGTAGCATCACACACGTAACCTGCATCTGGGTTCTGTATATCATGTTTTGTGGTTACAGGAATTTGGTGTGACCGAGCATTGCAGAGCCTCTGAATTAAATAAGCAAACACGTGTGCTCTAGTTTTACAGGCGAAGCAAACTATGAAACAGAGGGCTTGCCTTTCTTGCCCATAGCCCTCTCATACCTTGGAGTTTTGCCACTTGGTTGGATTGCTTTATTTGGCCTAGTAACTAAAAGCAGATTTGCTTTGAAGAACAAATCTTCTATAACTCTCTAAGAATGGACATTCACAGTTATGTTTGGCAGACAGAGTTTTCCCAGATTTTCATAGAGTCATAAAGTTAATGTTTGGCCATGTGAAGCATAAACAAAGAAACCTTCCTTTCCTAGATAAGCTCCTTTCCGTGGAGTTGGAACAGGAAGCCTGAGTTCGAGAATAGCTGATATTTAATTCAAGAGACACACAAACCCTTGTGTCACTTTTCCCAACAATTTGTAACTAAACATTTAATGTGAATGCACCTTAACAATCACAGTTTCCTTTTTTAATTTTAATTTAAAATTTTTATCGTGGGAAAATATGTACAACACAAAATTTACCACGCTAACCAGTTTTAAGTGTACGGTCCAGTGGCATTGAATACACACACACTGTTGTGCAACCGTCACCACCATCCGCCTCCAGATCTTTTTCTTCATCCTTATCTTAAAATCTGTCCCCATTAAGCACTAGCTCCCCATTCCCCGCTGCCCCCAGCCCTTGGCAACCATTGTTCTATTAATATTTTCTGTCTCTATGAGTTTGGCTATTCTAGTATCTCATATAAATATAATCACATGGTATTTGTCCTTTTGTGGTTGACTTATTTCACTTAGCATAATGTCCTCAGAGTTCATCCATGTTGTCACATGTGACAGAATTTCCTTCCTTTTAAAGGCTAAATAATATTCCATTGTTTGTATATACCACATTTTATCGACCATTTAACTTTTCTATAGTTTATTTCTTATCATTTGTTTTGGTTTTGTTTTCTGTGATACGCAGGCCTCTCACTGTTGTGGCCTCTCCCGTTGCGGAGCACAGGCTCCGGACGCGCAGGCTCAGCGGCCATGGCTCACGGGGCCCGGCCGCTCCGCGGCATGTGGGATCTTCCCAGACCGGGGCACGAGCCCGTGTCCCCTGCATCGGCAGGCGGACTCTCAACCACTGCGCCACCAGGGAAGCCCTAATTATTTTTTATATCCGTATAGACTTATGGATTCCTGTATTAGTGAGTTATACTCCATTCCCATCATTATTTAAAGTGCACCTTGGCCCCAGCTTGACCAGTGAGAGCCCCTTTGATCTGTGTCCTTTCTGTATGGGCCCATCATTCGTCGAGCACATCCATGTGCGTTCTGGCATGACAAGATGTTCAAGGCTTATCTTCTGTTCTTGCCTCAGTTCTGGAAATCAGCCTCTTCTCCAAGGAGTCTTAATTCATTTTAATGGAAAATGGTATTTAGAATCCAAGATCTGGGCAGTAGATGTGCTCATTCCTATTGAGCTGTTGCTGCTCCCAGGCAGGGCTAAGGAATATCTGTTTCTCTGCAAACACACACATACACAGATACACTCCTTACCCTCTGATACCATTTGCCAGGCTGCCATTCCCCAACACTCTGAAGAATCCCCCCTTACCCTGATCGGGCTGTGACACCACAGGCCAGGCCACCCTCCGTGCGGATGTCCTCCTCATTACTTGGCCCTGACCCCCACCTTGGGCCTTCATGGCTTCCTGCCCTCCATCCCCGCCATGGACTCCTACCTCTCCACTCCACCTAATGACTTTAGGACCAAATTGTTCAGGAAGAGGAAGTGGAAGGGACCACCACTGACTTTGGTTGAAAGTAATTGTACTGCTAACAATCCTTTGCATATTGGGAACACTTGTGTCTGACCTATTAAATAGACAATTCTAATCATGACTGCCAGCATTTCCCCAATCTTTTGTGTCTGTTATTGTAATGAAACATTTTTATGAAATATTTATACAGCCAGGATGCCGTCTTCCTTACAGCAACATCTACTTTGCAAATTTGCAGTTGTATTTAGGCTGCCACCAGCAACTTTCTTGGCAAACATTGAGCAACTCCCACCACAAAAATTAATGAGTGAAGACAAGGTCTGTACACCTACTTAATTCCATGCTTCCGTTATCAAATTATAGGACTCTGGGGAGGTGATCCAGGGACAGCTACAGAAACCAGAAATGGAGTGTTGTAACACTGTGAACTGCCTTGTAGTGAATAATGAGATCTTCCTGGCTGGACTGTGAATATCAAGGAAATGGGCTGTGTCTTCTACTATTTTTTGTACCCCTCAAGGTCAGGTGCTAAGTATGATCTGTGAACGTACATATGTGATGCCTCCCGGGCTTGCTGGCCAACAGAGCTGTGATGGCTTCCTCATGGTAGTGAGGGAGAGAGAGCATAAGTTACAAGGTCCGACAGATGCCTGTTGGGCTTTATCCTCCTTGACCTCCGTGATCACAAATTGTTCTTTAAGACACTTGCTTCTTTGGCTGCTGAGCCACATCTCCGGCCTCCCTGGCTGCCTCGTCTTGGTTGCCTTTGTACTGATACATCCTATTTGCTCTGCCCATCCCCTGCCTCCCCGACAGAGGACATTTATTGGGTGCCTTCCATGTGCCAGGCATTGTTACAGGTGCTGGAAATACTGCAAGGAGTAAAACAGACCAAAAGGCCTGTCCTGGCAGAACTGAAGGGAAACAGAAAACCTTCTCCCTTGTGGGTGTGTGATCCCGTGGTCCCACTTCACAGGAGCAACTTCCGCTGAGCACTGGCTGGTCCAGCAGGGCACATGAAGGGTTAAGGCAGCCTCTCTCCTGCCAGGTTCTTTTTTGGGAGGGAGGCTTTCTAGACGCTTATCTCTCTGGCCTGGCCTCCTATCTCATCTGCCAGCTTCCTGCTTTGCCTGCCCTGCAGTCCGTCTGCTACCCGTAGCCAGAGCCATCTTCATAAAGGGCACATCTTACCAAGTCACTCTATTGCTGAAAACCTTCGTGATTTCCCACTGCTCTGGGGACAAATCCAAATTCCTTCGGGAGCTGGCCTCTGCTTACCCTCCCAGCCCCTGCTCCGTTCCCCTCCTCCCGTGCAGTGTGTACTGCAACGGCACCGGAAGCTGGTTTCCTGCACGTGCCTCCTTGACCTCGCTTGTGCTGTGCCCTGGACTAGATCACCCTTCCTCCCCACACTTCTGCTAGTCTGACCCCTACTCTTCGTTCTAGACTTAGCCCCTTTTTCTCCTCCACCTGCAGTCCATGTGGCCCAGGAGCGCTCAGCACATGCAGTTATAGTTACCTATTTATTTTTCTGTCTCTCCCTGGGAGACGACACAATGGTAATTACGTGTTTAATGTCTGTCTCTGGGGGATGGTAAACCCTCTGTGTGCGTGGGCTGTGTCTGTCTCATTCCCACTGTATCTGCAGCACACTGAGCTGGGCGAGGAGGAATAAACATACACAATGCTTGCACCTTGCTACCTGTGGGCCCGGCCAGGAATTGTTCTAAGAACCTCACAAGCGTCGCTAAAATCCTCACCACAACTCAATGAGGAGCAAACGGTTATTAGCCCCTGTTTACAGGTGAGAAAATAGGCACAGAGCAGTTAATGGTTCCCTCTTAAGTGTAGAGGCACACTTAGAATCCAGACAGTTTGCCCCCAAACTGTGCTCTGGACCACAGTGCCTGTTGCATGGATGGGTGGTGGATGGTGCCTGGACCCTGGGCATCGAGCAAGCACTTGGTGAATGATAGCTGTTGTTATTATCACTATGGTTTTCACACTCCCAGGCATCCACGCCTTTCAAATGGGAATAGGATCTGTTTTACTCACCTCCGTATATTCAGCATACCCCACATGGTTGGGACTAAATAAATATTTCCTGAAAGAGTGAAAACCAAGTGACCCAGATCCTCAGAAGTATAAGGAGTAACTTATTTTATCATAATGACCTGATTCTACCTTCCTAACGTGTGTTTAAATTAAATTCCATTTTTTCATTAGGTAATACTTAACATGTTGTGCTATTCAAAGTTGCAGGGAGTCCCTCTTCCACCAGGGCCACCCTGTGGCACAACTCCAGAGGGTGCCATTCACATAAAATCGTGTAGCAGCCACTGCTCCTGATCAAGCCCCCATCTGCTCAGTTTCCCTTTCTACAGCCATCACTGGTGCCAAGCTCTTCTCCATCCTTCCAGAGCAGGTCTCTGTGCATTTGAACTGATCGGTTGTGTGTGTGTTATTCAATACAGAATTCTTCACCTTGCCTTGTTCGTTTTACATCTTTGGGAGATTTTGCATTTGAGGTGTATAGAGTAGGCTTATTCTTTTAATGGTTACATATTATCTATGTATGGTTTAGATGGATGGTATGGATGTACCGTAGTTTAGCTTCTCTCTACTTAACCAGTCCTCCATGTATTTAAGCAGCCTCTATTAGGTTGTTTCTAAATTGTTTTTATTATAAACAGTGCTGCCTCTGTGCTGGCATTATCTCATCCACTTTTGAACACATCTGGAGGTTATATTCCCAGAATTGGATTGCTTGGGTAAAGCAGAGGAATGACTTTCTAATGGTAGAATTTCAGTCATCTGTGACAGGCACAGATAAGATATGCTTACACTGAGGCTTTGGATGTTTCAGATCCTGCTAAGGAATTGATTGGCCATGGGTCCTCCTCTCTGGCATATTCGATACTGGGGAATGATATTTGTGGGTTTGATAGTTTGTTATTCTCTAAGGAGAAAAGAGAGACGTCACAGCAGAAAGGTGGCTTCTTGGAGTCTGACCAAGTCTTACTGACTGGATCCCATCTGACCTTACTTCTAGAGTAAGACCTCGCAGGACAACGCAACACCTGGGCCACTCAGCAGTGAGTTCACGGAGGTCCTGAGAAGCCTGAGTCCAGGGATCAGTCCACAAAGAAACATGTTTGAACCCTGGCCCCAGAATCACCTTGTAGGGAAAGGGACAAAGGGACAAGGCCTCTGATGTTCCTGAGGACGTGATTCCTATTAGCACCACAGGATAGATGATGGATGGGTGGGTGGATGGATGGAAGGTTGGATGGATACATAGATACATAGAAAATATCCATAGATAAATAGGTATTGATCAAGCAAGCATGAACTTAGACTTGCTTTTGAATTTGGGCTCTGCTACTTCCTATTTATGGAACTTCTTTGACTTCCCTGAGCCCCAGTTTCCTTGCCTATAGTGGGGATGTCTTCTTTGTGGGGCAGTGGTGGGGAGCCAGTGCTTGTAAACCAATGAGGGTGAAGGGCCCAGCACAGTGCCTGGCCCACAGTGCTCTCCCTATCATTTATTTTATGACTGACTTGCTCTGGTTGGTTACTGAGGGCATTTCTTTGGCAGGAGCCAATGAACATGTACTTCACGCTGTTTGGCCCCTGCCTTCAAGGGAACAACCCTGTTGAGTGGGGGTCCTCGACCTTCTTTCCCTCCCAGCGTGCACAGCCAGTGACATTAAGTACCTGGCACGCTCCCCACATGCATTGCACAGGGCAGGATTTCTAGCTACACTCATCTATCTCCAGGCTAGGGAAGTAACATTATTATAGGAATTACCTAGATCCACTTACATTTACATTAAAACAATAAATAAAGGAAATAAAAGGCAATTACTCTCAGATTTGGGTCTTCTGGCTACAATTTATTTGCAAAACAGCACCCAGCTTGCATCTGCTGCCTTATAGAGCAATAATGGGGAGCGAGGGCCCACAGATACCTGTGGGGTGTCTCATTTCAGCGGGTTCGGGGTAAACTCCATTCTCTCCTCCGGATGTGAAGTGAGGTCAGTTATCAGAGGGGTCTGGCCACTGACCCACATGGTTATGGGATGGTTCTCTCTTCAAACTTTGCTGAATGCCTGGCTGAGGTGCTAAGCCCTCCACAAACCTCAAGGGAGCCACAGACATCCAGGACCTTAGCTGGTACCTTGGATGCTTGGCTAAAAGGACAGGCCTGCCAGGGCCAGCGGGGGCTTGCTCAGTCCGGCAGGCAAGCACAGGCTTGACCTGCCAAAGCAGCTGCTTTAAGCCTCAGTGTCTTCAACTGGGGTATGGAACCCAATCTCATCTGACCCTCCCGGCACCCCTACCCCGGCCCATGGGGACCGACTGTCCTCTCCTCTGTGCCTCCACGGCCCTTTGTTCCTGCAGCTATGAAAGCACCTGCAGTCAGTTTCAAATGTATCTCTACCCCTTCCAGGACAGTATCGTTTATATTTTTTGTGTTAGAGATTTTATACAATCTCAAATTCTTCATGAAAATAGCCATGCGGTTTACATGATCTTCTGTCTGGGAGATGAGAGTTGAAAACACACATTGGTGATTTGGAATTCCATTGGGCTCGTCTCTGTAGATAGAAAGAACTGTGGAAAATCAGGCTTGTCCAGAACCTTCACCATGGACACTGCCCTTGAATCCTGCTTTCAACCAGCCTGCAGTCAGTCATTCAACAAACACGTATGAACTCCCACTTTTGTGTCAGGCACTATGCTAGGCATGTGGTATATTTAGATGAGGAAGACATGGTCTGTGCCTTGGAGGCCAACACAACGTGGCTATCTAGCCCTAGATTTTGCTGACATGTTGATGCCACTCTTTCTAGAGTATAAGAAGTCAATTTATAGGATTACTTTTTGAGCATATTTTCCTAGAGCTTTGAGACTATCTCTATATTTTAAATTTTACAGTTTTTATTCATTCACCAAAAATCTGTATAAGACACTGTGCCTATAGTAGTGGTGAGAGGAAGGGATATAAAGAAGAAAACATAAAATCTCTACCTTCGGGATTCCCTGATGGTGCAGTGGTTGAGAGTCTGCCTGCTGATGCAGGGGTCACGGGTTCATGCCTCGGTCCGGGAAGATCCCACATGCCATGGAGCGGCTGGGCCCGTGAGCCATGGCCGCTGAGCCTGCACGTCCGGAGCTTGTGCTCCGCAACGGGAGAGGCCACAACAGTGAGAGGCCCGCATACCACAAAAAAAAAAAAAAAAAAAAAAAAAAATCTCTACCTTCTAGGTCCTAAATCTAAATAACAGAAGTCATAAGTAGACAGAAAATCTAGCCTATTAATCCCTTTGTGAGTTCACGTGGTATGCATTCATTTCTTCACTTACTCGTAAGTAGGTTTGGTGTGTACTACGTGCTTAGGCTGTGATAAGTGCTCTGGGGGCTGAGGAAGAGCCCTAAGTTATGGACTTACCGTCTAGGCACTCGGGGTCTCTCTGGGAGAGAGAAAGGGGGTTCAGGGTCAAGTAGAACATCAGGCTGACTGCAACTCCAGGCCAAAATCAGTGGCTCAAAGAATGCTTTGGGGGCAAGGCAGCTCAGCGCCAGCCAGCACAAGCCTGTTGGGTGCATCTCGGAGGTAGAAGATTCTGAACCAGTTCTGAGGAATGGAAAGGCCTTCTGGGAGGGAGGCAGGGAGGACATTCCAGGCCAGAGAAAGAGCATCTTGAAGTGTCAGGAATTTCTCATTAGAAACTGAGACATGAAGGGGATAGGGCTGGGCGAGAACTTGCTCCAAATAACAGCCACCCCAGGACAGGGCCAGGAGCAGCCCTGGGCAGGTCGGGAGGCAGTCCTGATGCTGGATCTGCTGCCTTCCAGGGAGCTGTGCTTTCTCATCTGTCCCTCCCTGTCCCATAACCCAGATCCTCTGTGGCCCATCCAGGGATGACCTTCCCACTCCCCCTGAAGTCCCGCCTTCCCTCTGCTGTGAGGAGTTTGATTCTACAGAAGAAACCAAACCTCAGAAACATGTCCAGCATGGCTAGGGGTGAGTGGTGCTAAGATGTTAAAAAAATATTCCCTGGAAATACCAGCCATGTAGGGCCCAGGAACTCCTGAGACGCCTAGCTTCTGCACCGGAGACAGAAAGTCAGAGCAGAAGGAGATTCTCGCTGGTCACTAATTAACTTCCCAGAAGGAGCGGGCACCTTGGACCAGACTCAGGTGAGAAGTCTATCACCAACCAGCTCTGCTTGGTCCCCACAGCTCCATAGGCAGAACCGCCAACGACCTCCGATGATGGAAAGGTTTTCCCTCCTGGAGAGAGTGCCCCCATGTTATGCCACATTTTAATCTGCTTTTGATTCAGACCAAGTCTCCCTGCTTGGACTGGTGGCACCCATCTCCCTACTACATCCCAGGAGTGACACCCAAGGCTCTAAAAGGTCCTGCAAGAGAAAACAGATATCCAAATTGTCACTGACCTGAATCCCACCAAAATTTCACAATGGGAAAGACTTTTCTGGTTCTGGTGGAGTCACCAGCAACACAGATTAAAATACTAAAGCAGGACAATTTTCCTTGTTTATGGACATGTCCAGCCTCTGTCGCTATTTGTGGGCCAACAATTATCTAGTCTTGCCTAACAAACCACCCCAAACTTAGTGGTTTAAACCATAATTCCGCCCTGAGGCTGGGCTCCACAGGTGTCCACTGGGCTGGACAACAAAGATGGCTTCTTCCTCACATGTCTGGAGTGTCCACTGGGATGGCTGGAACCACTGGGACTAGCCTCTCATTTCTCTCTCTAGGAAGCCCCTCTAGCAGTGGAAGCCAAACTTCTTTACGCAGTAGCTCAGGCCTCCGTGGGAGATATTCCAAGAGGACAAGCCCTAATGCACAAGCACATATGAAGCCTCTGCTTGCATCACACCTCCTAATGTCCCGTTAGCACAGCAAGTCATGTGGCCCAGGCCAGCGTCAAGGGGGAGGGGGCTCCCAATGATGTGAATACCGGGAAGTGTGCTTTACAGAGTCAGCAAGGAACAGTGGACCACAACCCTTCGTACACATGATGGACCAGCAAACCCTAGCTCAACCAGGTCAACCCTGCTCACTAGAACCTTGGGGGGCCAAGGGCACAGGTGGCTCCTTACTGGCTGTTGCCGTGGGCAGACCGTGTGACCTCTCTGAGCCTCATCTATTACTGAAAGTAACCACGGAATCTTCCCCACAGAGCTGATGTACATAAGATGTGGGACCCACGTTAGCTGCTGTCTGTCATGGATTCTCCACAAGGAAAGCAGTTCATTTTGTGGAACAGCTGGCGCTCTCCAGCTTGGGACTACGTCTTCCAGGGCTTTAGATCAGATTAGGAACATTAAAAGGCTTCTGCTTCTTCTTCTTCTTCTTCTTTTTTCTCTTGTTATTAAGTTTTTTTTAAAAAAATGAAAACATTGCTTTTTGGGTAAAAGGACTCAGAGGACTCACTTGATTTCTCACCACAAAGAAAAAGCTGTCGTGACCTTAGATGGAGCCCGAGACAGCAGACCATAAAGTAGCCCCACCTCGTGTGTCCACCGCCCCTCCAAAAAGGCACCACGGAGACTTCTATTCCATGTCCTGTTACTAATGGAGACGACTCTGGGACTTTCTATGACCAACAGTAGAGATGAGCAAAACCGAAACACAGTGCCTTCTGAAGTACATTTAATTAAAAAGGAAACAGAGAAGCTTTGTGTACGTAATACCTCGTGATTTACGGTATTAATCCAGTTTGCTCTTGAAACAGGCTTCGGAGGTAAGAAAGGGGTGGGTAGGGGATGGGAGGCCTCTAGGCTGGCTGAATTCCCTTCCCTCACTCCAGATTACTTTTGGGGCATGCTGGGCTTGCTTGAGCCATGCAGCCAGCTTCCTTGAGCTTTTAGCAGCAGGGGGTGTTCAGTTTGACCTCCTTTGGAAAGTCTGTAGCATTGGCAGGCTCGGTAGGGTTCGAGGTAATGAGTTCCAGGCAGTTAGAGCAGGAGCCAGTCCCAGACTTTCCCTGCAGAGGGTCACATCTGCTTCACTACCCCATGCCCAAGGAGGAAGATGCTGGAGGTGGTGGTGGACCCATCCTGGGGAGGCCCGTGCCCGCAGCCCAGTGGTGACCTCAGAGGGACACAGGGGTCATCAATCTGAGGCTTGAATCCTGGCTGTGCCACATACCAGCTGTGTAACCCTGGGAAAGTCGCTCTATCTCTCCGAGCCTTACTCTCCTCTTGCATAAAATACAGATGATTGATTACACATGTAATTACTTAGCACAGAGATCCTGGTACATAACAAGCGCTCAGAAAATATTAGCTGACAGATATTATTGCAGAAAAGAAATGTCCACTTGTTGGCAGAGCATACCTGGCATTTAGGAGATTTGTCACCAAGGTTATTTCTCCAAAAGAGTATATTTTTCTTTGGGATGAACTTTTTTTTTAAGGAAATAGTCCCTTTTTTTGAAACATAACTTTTCTTGTTTGTTTTTCCTCCAGTCACAGTTTTCCTCCAGATACCTATTTATTGCATAAATTCTAGAATATTGAGGAAAGCACAAAGGAGAAAAGTAAAATCACCCACCATCTTGTCAGTGGAGATAGCCGTGATTAACACGAAGATGTGTTTCCTTCTAGTTCTTTCTCTTATCGCCTTTAAAAAGGAGAATATGCTGAACATAATGTTTTGTTACCTAGTAATGTTCCTTTAATGGTACATCCCAAATATCTTCTAATATCTTTAAATATTTCTTCTGTACCATAATTTTAAATGTCTACACAAGATTCACTGAATGAATGTAACTCCAACCCCTACTTCCCGAATACCGGTGTGTTAGGTAATTTACACACAGGAAAGGACTCAAGGAGTTCTCTTTGAGGTAGGTATGATTACTGCCATCTTATCCATGGGAAAACCAAGCCCAGGGTCACAGCACTGGCCAGAGGCAGAATCAGGATTCAAACTCGGGTATGTTTACCTCCAAAGCCAAAGGACTTCCCATTCCAGAGGTGGGCTGGTTGCCCCCGGGGGAGATTGTGGCGTGCACGTGGGGGTCTTCCTCTAAAACTCCAGTAAGACTATCTCTTTGGAGGAGAGTCGAGGATTCTGAGCCTGCCCAGTTAAGAACCTGTCCAGACAAAAGAAGTGAACGGTCTCTTGCCCAAAAACGATACCCAAATGGCCAATAAAGCATACAAAAAGGCACTCATCTGCATTACTCATCAGGGAGATGCAAATCAAAACCACAGTTCGATGCCACTGGAAAGGCTGGGATGAAAAAGGCAGAGGCAACACCAAGCGTTGAAGCAGGTATGGAGCAACCAGGAACTCACGCGCCCTCTGGTGGGAGTATAAATCGGTACAACTAGGATCGGCTGGGACCTGGGACCATTGGCTGCAGTGCTGCGACGCTTGCACCTGGACAAACGTCTCCTCGAGCTACAAAATGCAAAGACTAAAAATAACTGTGTGCATGCGCAGTTGGGGCAAATTCTGGACAAAAGATACAAAAAGACCGAAAAACCCAACTGCCACTTCTCAAGAGCTGGGAGCAAAAACAGGGTGTCAGGAGCAAAAGCAGGGTACTGTGCATGACTCCTGCACTCAACGGCACCAAAAGGGTGGGCAAAACACCTACGCCACCGCTCCGGCCCAGCCCCTAGACACACCCCTACCCTCACCCCATGTAAGGAACCAGCTTACCCTGCGTCGGGAAGCGAGCAAGGGAACCTGTTACTTATTTTCGTTCCCTCCTGCGGCCGCAAGGGCCCCAATAAAGGGGCCAATCACCAAACCCAGAATTTCTTGATTGACCTCTTATCAATTTCTATTGATTGGGGAAGGCCAGGAGCCCTGGTCAATATCACAACCACTTTGGAACCTGCTCGGCAGTATCTACTAAAGCTGAGCAATTATATTTCCTACAACCGTAGGTATGTGCCAAACAGAACCGTGCACACGTGTGCCCAAAATGCATGCACTAAAATGTTCACGGAGGCACCATTTGTAATAACCTGACACCGGAAAAGATTCAAATATCCATCAGCAATAGTTTTAGGTAAATGCATTGTAGTAATGAGTATACCCCAGAGCAATGAGAATGAACCCACTATTGGTGAGTGAAGGAAGGTAGACTCAAAAGACACATACTGTATGATTCCGTTCTAGGAAGAACATGTACGAAGGACAAGCAAAAGGAATCTGTGGTGTTAGAAGTCAGGGCAGTGGCTATCCCTGTGGGGGGCGTGTGGAGGATGATGACCAGGAGGGGCATAGGGGGTCCTGGGATGCTGGTAACCCTCTGTGTCTTGACCAGGATGCCGGTTCCATGGGTGTATTCATTTTGTGAAAGTTATCAAGCTGTACATGTACGTGCGTTTTTCTGTGTGTATGTTACGCTTCAACAAAAAGTTAAGTTAAAAAGCCTCTACAAGGAACTGACTGCATTCTTCCCTTCTCTCACCAAACCCAGGGCTCCAGCCAGCCAGTGTGGTGGCCCTGCCCAGGTCCCTTGCTCCGGCCTTTGAAAAGTTCTGCCAGATCAACAGTGGCCCTCTGCCGCTGCTGGGCGAAAGTGAGCCAGGCAAGTGGACGTTGCCTGCCCTGGGTGCTGTCCCAGGTACCAGGTAAAAAACCTGAGTTTTCGGGGTTAAAGCTTGGGAGTGGCCAGATGCTGCAGCCAGGTGTGTCTGTCACCAGGAACCTCTCTGTCCAGCCTCGGGGACCCCATGGTGCCTGGCATGGAGCCTAACTCATGACTGTTGCTTTGGAAGGGGCTGCCGTCTTCGATGTCCACTCCTACCCCTGTCCCCTGCCCCTACCCCTGCCCTGGGAGAAATCTTTGGGACTACCAAGAAAGTCCAGCCCTGGACAGATGGCACTGCCATCCGTCCACTTCATTACCCAAGCTAGAAACCTGACTCCACAGGATTCAGAAGGAAATAAAACCACCTGCAATTAAATCCAGAGACAGACATTGTTAATACTGTCATGAATGTTCTCCCAGACTTTTTTTTTTTTTTTTTTCCGGTACCCGGGCCTCTCACTGTCGTGGCCTCTCCCGTTGCGGAGCACAGGCTCCGGACGCGCAGGCTCAGCGGCCATGGCTCACGGGCCCAGCCGCTCCGCGGCACGTGGGATCCTCCCGGACCGGGGCATGAACCCGTGTCCCCTGCATCGGCAGGCGGACTCTCAACCACTGCGCCACCAGGGAAGCCCTCCCAGACTTTTAAAATACAACATATGGAATAAATGGCCCTACTGATTCTGCTTCCATAGTAGCACTTGGGGAGCCCACATTTCTCCTGCTCTCCTAGCTCAGGCTCACATCTCTCTCCG